>NC_061107.1:33719890-33727390 GCF_015104395.2 Macrobrachium nipponense | reverse complement strand
CCTCCCCCCCCCACAGATAAAAACGAAAAATACAAACACATACATAAATAAATACTTCCCAATACTTTCACATACCAACGTAACGTAATACATATATTCTAACTCCCCTCCCCCCCCTCCCCCCCCCCAAAATGAAAATTCATAGACCAGAAAAGGACTGTTATGATTCACAATTTAGGAGGCTATAGAATGAACCTTTTGACCAACCATTTTCATTTTCGCAGCTGTCCACAGGTGCCCAAAGTTTTGATTTGCTTCAGCAAACGTTTTTATTTGATTTCTCGTGTAAGTCCAACGTTTATTGCAGCCATTCCAGCAAGCATTTTCCTTTCATTAAAGTGTGTGGATTAACAAATCTCTGATAATGGATGTTTCATTTATTTGAATAATAATCCACCTCTGACGATGGAATATTTGATAGCGTCCATAACACACTTGCTATCGTTTAGGGCAGGGATTTTCAACCTTTTTCTCCCCATGTACCCTTTCGGGTATTTGTAATGTCAGTAATGTACCCCCTTCAATTTGCATAATTTGTCAAACAAAACCAACTCAAGAAAACTATATAGAGGGGAATTAAGTACATAACTCTCCTGACATAACCAATCATATTGTAAAAATAAAGATCTCCATAGAAAATAAAGACAACGTTTTATAACTATTTACCTCTGGATATGCAGTAAATGTTCAAGGTTATGGTACTGAGCTGCAAAATCAAAATACATTGTTATTACATCAGCTGCAAAGGTAGTTAATGAAATGGCTGAAACTGTTTTCATTAACTATCCTAGTTGGCCGAGGAGCAGTTTTTGCTTAAGCACATCGAAGGTCGGCATCTAACATTCATTCGAGTGCCATGCTAGCGCGTACCCACCAGGGGAGACCCTCGGCGTACCCCAGGTTGAAAACTCATGCTTTATTAAATGTGTTATGTCAAACCTCATGCTTTTTATTCACTTACGTGTGGAGTATCCATTAGATGAAAACAATAAATCTGTAAAATCTTATCGAAAGTTTTAGATTCGTCCATTCATTCTAAAAATCTTTTCCATTCAGCCTGATTGGTCTACTAATTCGCTTTCGCATGGCTGAGCTTTCGTATCGAGTCCTGATTCTCATTCGCTCGGTATTGTTAACGACTTCATCAGCCAACTGATATTGAAGCATTCATTCGGCGACTTCCTTTATGCTACCGATCAATCATGCCATCCATAAGATGTGTTTGAACAGAGATCTTTCACTTTCGCAATCGATCCCTGACCCCTTTTCCTGCCGAGAGAGAGCCACCAGATTCGCTGAACGGACAGCAGCACTAATTCGCAGTCAATGAGCCTCGTTGTCGACCTTCTCAGTTCCAAAGGTCCTTTATTCCTCACTCACCTTTAGATTGTGGAACAGTCTCCCTTCAGAGGATGTCGCGCAATTGGGACTTCAGAAGTTCAAGCAAACGCGCAATACATTACCCTAATACAATTCAACTTTTATTATAATAATATGTTAATTTTTTTTATAAACTTTCTGCATTTCCCTTTACCCTCTGTTGCTTCTTTCCAGTGAACCCCTTATTCTATGGAAGCTTCAATTTCAAGGCAATGGTCCCTTTGGTGGGCTACTTCCATATGAATAGGGTCCCATTCTTGAATAATAATAATAATAAAATAATAATAATAATAATAATAATAAATAATAAAATATATAATAATAATAATAATAGTAATAATAATAATAATAATAATAATAATAATAATAATAATAATAATAATAATAAGATAATAATAATAATTTTATTGAATAAATAAACTGTGAGCGAAGTGATAAATATATTACTGCAGAATTGGAGTTTCCTCCCACTGAATAAACATGAGCTAACTCCTTTGAAATGTTAATTGAGGCCTAAGTTTGGAAATTTGAATTTCTATAAGTGCTGAGGGACATTTCCGGACTTGCTTTCCTCACCAAATCTCCAGAGAGAGTCCTTTTGTTTACATTTGAAAGGAGACAAGTAAAATATTTTCACATTTTTTCATGTTTCACGGTAAAGACTGTATATTTTAAAACGCAAGTCATTCGGTACAACACTCGAAGGATAAGACCCTTTTTATTTTTGGTATGTTCTCCTTGTTAGGAAACCATAGTCTGATTTTTTACAAAAAGAAAATATTTTTAGAGGAGAATTGGTGAATGACAAGGCAAGCCGTATAATTGTAAGCGTACGTCAGTTTAATCTCGACAGCATATCCTAAGGTGATATATATAGAACATTTTCGTCAGAGATTCGCGAAACGACATGATTCTGTTCTCTACCAACCCGTCACTATAAATCAAAAGGGAGTGACGTAGATGAAAGTGGGGTTCGTAAGGAAATTGGAGGTTGTGTCAGAGGTAAGGGCTGCAAATTGGCATGGTGATCATCCACCCTCCAATCGTCAAACATAACAAATTGCAACTCCTCTAACCCTAGTAGTTTTTTTTTTTTCCGGAGGTATGGCATGCACCCTCACTCTACCGCATCAGGCGAGAAACTGAGACGCTACCGGTCATAGCTGATGGTTTTATACAGCATTATACGTTGTACAGAAAACTCGATTGCGCCGTAGAAACTTCGGCGCATATTTTACTTGTTTTTCTTGAAATAAATCTTTCCTGCGAAAGCACTGTTGGGGAAGTTATATCTGCAGAGCCTGAGGTTAGCGTGGAATGGAAGGTCGTTGTCATCAAATTTGCGACTGCAGAAGCGAGCGCTCTCCTTATCAGTAGCGAGCTTTCAAGCCAGTAAAGTTAGTTGTCTTTCGAGAGAGAATATTAGATTTTTCTTTGTGGGAAAAGGATTTGGGGAGGGGTGGGGGGGGGGGGGGGGAGCTTACGGGATGGATGAAGGCTAGGATCGACACTGAAGGAAGATATTAAAAGAATTCTCTCTCTCTCTCTCTCTCTCTCTCTCTGTCTGCGTGTGTGTGTGTGTGTGTGTGTGTGTGTGTGTGTGTGGTAGTGCTAGAATTGCTATAAAATTAGAGCGTTTTCCGTCTTTGTTCTTATCAAAGTAAACTAACCGTTTTTGGTAGAATTTTTACAGTGACATAAGGAGGAGAAGCAATGGATATCTCGCTCATACAGCCAGTTAACATAATTCAAGGCGTAGTTTTATAATTATTATGTTAATCTTATTATTATTATTATTATTATTATTATTATTATTATTATTATTATTATTATTATTATTATTAAACCTGTTCATATGGAACAAGTTTACAAGGGAACAATGACTTGAGGGGGAATAAATAGAAATATTTTGAGTCTATATAATTAAACGAAATGATTGATTGATAAATATCTCTTATATCATGGCATTTAATGATACCCCTTCGCATCATTTGACATAATATTCAGATCACCAGTAATTATTAACACATTCCCGTGAAAGAGGAGACTTGATGACATTTTACGCATGTAAATCGATATTTTACTCTTCATTAACAGGAAAGTCTAAAGACTCCACGTTGTAGATCAGTGGGTGTTCGCTGGCGAGTTGTTTGAATGGCATTCCATAATGAGCAGAGTGAAAAATGATGTCAGTTCGCGCTCATTCTTCATCCAAGGAAAAAATGAAAGCGAACGAGAAAGCCTCACGAAATATTGCGGAATTTTTTTCCCCCTTCGCTCAGTTATTTATTATGCTACCGTCTGTATTACCTTCGTCGCAGCGGAGGCAAATAAAACCTAGCCAGCATTTGTTTAATTCTGTTTATAGAAGTCGAGCTTGAATGATACTAATGGCCCAGTGAAACGGGTTCGAATTTGAAAGATATATGTGAAAGCTGAAGTAAATTCTCTCAACCTCCTTATCGGTCGACGCGAATGACCTTCGACTTGAGATTAAAGGTCATTCGTTAACTTGGAGCGACAACATTACCTGATGAATATCGAATATCATCAGTTTGAATCCGAGCTTCATTTTCTATCAGGAGCTGGCCTTTCAATACATATTTCTCGTATGTTATTTTTTTTTTTTTCTCTGTCAAAGAAAACTTTTGTGATGGCTATTTGTCTATCCGTCCGTCGGCACTTTTTTGTCAGCACTCAGATCTGAAAAGCTACTGAGCCTAGAGGGCTGCAAATTGGTATGTTGATCATCCGCCCTCCAATCATCAATCGTCCCAAAGTGCAGCCCTGTAGCCTCAGTACGTTTTATTTCATTTGAGCTTAAAGTTAGCCATAATCATACGTCTGGTAGCGTTGTAGGTTTCATAAACACGGGCCAACACCGGGTGGCGACACAGTTTCATGGGCCTCGGTTAAAACCTTCATTGGACGTGACTGTAAGCTTCATACAGCATTATACGCTACACAGAAAACTCGATGGCGCCGAAGAAACGTCGGCGCATATTTTTACTTGTTTACACATTCATTTTTCTTCGCAACTAATCTGGGCACTGCTCAGCAGATAGTACATTTATTGCCGTAGATGTTGAAAGATTCCTTTGACAAAAGAAAACTTTTGTGAGGATATGAAAGTCAGTCAAGGCCTGTATAAATTTGACCTACTAATTTGTGCTTCTCTCTCTCTCTCTCTCTCTCTCTCTCTCTCTCTCTCTCTCTCTCTCTCTCTTTTATTATTTTGTGGAAGCTTAGTGAATTTAAAGTCAATGGCCCTTGTGGTAGGCTTTTCCATATGTATAGGGCCCATCTTCTGATTAATAATAATAATAATAATAATAATAATAATAATAATAATAATAATAATAATAATAATAATAATAATAATAATTTCCTCAGTCTACTCAGCTGCAAATGAGTACCTATCCCTGATGGGGTAGGGTCCAGCTATGGGTTAAATAGCAAAACTCAGCAATGATGGAAAGAATTGAAGGAATAAACGACAACGACGTAAATGGAACCTCTGGCAACAGAGGAGCTTCGTCCGGCAACCAGGTATTCATCCCAATTGAAGGGAAAGACGGTCAGGTACTTGGAGGTCGTCATCCAGCAACTGATCACCAAAACGACAGTAATCAACAGCCTGAGATTGGAGCTACAGAAGCAAAAAGGAAGAAATGGACAAGAGAAGAAAATAAGGAAATATGGAGATGCTACATCAGAAGCAACCCGACGGAGAGAGGATATAGAAGAAGATTGGTCAACATCTGGGATGAGAGGAATAACACCCCCCAAACAGAGCAGACGCTGGCAGACCAAATAAGGAACATAAAGAAAAAGAACTGGCTCTCCCCAACAGAAAGAGAAGAACTGGAAAGGGAAATGTCACACGACAACGAATTACACGAAGACGAACTGAGAGACGATGCCACAGAAGACGACAGGGAGGATAATGTATCAAACAACGACACACGAAGAAACACCGACGAAGTAACAGACAAGACGGAATGGGTAGAAAAGATTAGACAATGGATGGAGCCAGATACAGAGAGAACAAAGATCCCCTCCATGAAAAGCCTACAAAAAACACAAGAAATTAAGGGAGAAAACAAGTGTGGTCAATGAAATAATGGGCATAATACACACCACCAGTATCACAGAAACAAATAACTTGGCATATGCAGGAGCAAGATTAGTAGTAGAACTGCTGGGGATTCTAACACCAACACCACCAGCACAACCAACCCAACAGAAACCAAAACAGCAACCTCCTTGGAAAAGGCGCCTGGAAAAGCAAATCATGGTGATGAGATCTGACTTGAGTAAACTGAGAGAGATGGCAGAAAAAAACGGCGAAGAAAGAAAACAAGAAAAACAAGGGAGGAACTCAATGAGAAATACAAAGTACAAGAAGAGGGACTAAACAACACAATAGAAGATGTAAAAAACAGAGGCTTAAGGCCAAAGCACATAAGATCCAACGGTACATGAACAGGAATAAGGGATACCAACAGAAACAAACTATTCGGAACCAAACCAGAAAAGACTATACAGCCAACTAAGAGGGGAAGACAACCACCCAGAAATTCCTGAAGCCGAACCAAGTAAGAGACTGGGAAAACATTATGGAGCAATCGGTTATCACAACAAACATGCAACATGGCTCGAGGAAGTCAAGAAGAAGAAACAGGGAGAATAAAACAAAGATTCACGAGATCACGACAGACACAGTCAGACACCAACTAAAGAAAATGCCAAACTGGAAAGCCCCAGGTCCCGATGAAGTCCATGGATACTGGCTCAAAAACTTCAAGGCCCTACACCCACGAATAGCAGAACAACTCCAGCATTGTATCTCAAATCACCATGCACCTAAATGGATGACCACAGGAAGAACATCCTTAATACAAAAAGACAAGAGTAAGGGAAATATAGCCGTAACTACAGGCCTAATCACCTGCCTACCAATAATGTGGAAGTTACTACAGGTATCATCAGTGAAAGGCTATACAACTACCTAGAGGAGACAAAAACACCATCCCCCACCAACAGAAAGGCTGCAGAAGGAGGTGTAGGGGCACAAAAGACCAGCTCCTGATAGACAAAATGGTAATGAAGAACAGTAGGAGAAGGAAAAAACCAACCTAAGCATGGCATGGATAGACTATAAGAAAGCCTTCGACATGATACCACACACATGGCTAATAGAAATGCCTGAAAGTATATGGGGCAAGAGGAAAACACCATCAGCTTCCTCAAAATACAATGCGCAACTGGAATACAATACTTACAAGCTCTGGAATAAGACTAACAGAGGTTAATATCAGGAGAGGGATCTTCCAGGGCGACTCACTGTCCCCACTACTCTTCGTAGTAGCCATGATTCCCATGACAAAAGTACTACAGAAGATGGATGCCTGGTACCAACTCAAGAAAAGAGGCAACAGAATCAACCATCTGATGTTCATGGACGACATAAAAGCTGTATGGTAAAGAGCATCAAGGAAATAGATACCCTAATCCAGACTGTAAGGATTGTATCTGGGGACATCAGGATGGAGTTTGGAATAGAAAATGCGCCTTAGTCAACATACAAAAAGGCAAAGTAACGAGAACTGAAGGGATAAAGCTACCAGATGGGAGCAACATCCAAACACATAGATGAGACAGGATACAATACCTGGGAATAATGGAAGGAGGGGATATAAAACACAAGCAGATGAATAAGGACACGATCAGGAAAGAATATATGCAGACTCAAGGCGATACTCAAGGTCAAAACCGAAACGCCGAGGAAGGAAAATATGATAAAAAGCCATAAACACATGGGCAGAGCGCCAGTAATCAGATACAGCGCAGGAATAGTGGAATGGACAAATGCAGAACTCCGCGCTAGTATCAGAAAACCAGGAAAACATATGACAATACACAAAGCACTACACCCAAGAGCAAATACAGACAGACGTATACATAACACGAAAGGAAGGAGGGGGGGGGAAAAGGGGGGAGGATAAACTAAATATAGAGGACTGCGTCAATATCGAGAACAGAGCACGGGTGGGGCAATATCTGAAAACCAGGTGAAGACGAGTGGCTAAAGAGTGCATGGGAAGAAGGACTAATAAA
>NC_061107.1:33702390-33714890 GCF_015104395.2 Macrobrachium nipponense | reverse complement strand
TTTTCCATATAAGCGCCATGTCCGTGTGAAAGAAAGAGTGGCCACTTTTGGCTGCTAGATTATATTGTTATAAGTCTGGATGGTTGGCTGGCTGGCTGAGAATCAAGCAGATGGAAAATCATATTTCTGAATTCTTAGAACTGGAGTTTCTTTCGCCATTCCTGGATAATAAGGATATTAGCTGGTATAGTGGTTAGTGTCGTGGAAAGCCACTCGGATGTCGCGGAGGGTTTTGCGTCCCCCCCCCTCCCCCCCCTAACCCGATGAAAAATGACTGTCTCTGTATCTTGATCAGTTACTGTTGCACTGTGGGATCTGCGGTGGGAGATTGAAACCAACATTCATTGGAAGCTTCAATTTCAAGTCATTGGCTCCTTTGGTGTTCTTGTTCCATGTGAATAGGTTTCGTCTACTAAAATAATAATAATAATAATAATAATTATAGTTGGGAAAAACTCTCTATCGCGAGAGTATATATAATGTTATAAGGGGTCCACAATAATAAAAGATTGTTGCGAGGGCTGAAGATGAACCCAGGGAAGGGTTCGAAAGCTTTTTGTAAAGGGTTTTAAAATTATACACGAACTCACAACATTTTTTTTATTATTGTGGACCCCTTAGAACAAAAATAATAATAATAATATACAATGAGAGGAAAGTGACTGTATTTCTGTGTCATGGCAGACGGCTATATGACGCTAATGATAAGCAAGTGATTTCAAATACAGAGAAAAAAGGAGAGAGTTCCTAAGAGCCAGGGTTCGTCATCTTCAAAAATCAGTGGAAGGACATTATTCAGGAATTTTGGCTAGGAAAAGTCACAGAAAAATGTCACAATATATCTTGGGGTCAAGATAATCCCCAACGTTCTTGTACAAAACACACTGCAAAGGTGGATACATAGTTAATAAAAAAAAATCTCCCAACGGGTGTATACTAAACACGCCGAAAAGGTAAGATACATAACAGGATAAAACCATTGGGGTCATTATCATCTACTACTTTTTCTACTTGGAATCGAGCCAAGAAGTGTCAGAGCCGTAACATGAATATAACTCCCGCTCACGAGACCGGATTTTGAAACTTCCATCTTGGGTGTACCAACCAAATTAACTGATCAGGTGTTAATGTTTATAATATAACTTGATAACCAGTAAAACGAACAGCACTCGTAGCAGGTCTTAAGACTGTGTATACTTTCCTTATCAATTGGTACTTTACTGCTCGGAACATCGCGTCCTCCTGCATCAAGCACTTTCTGCTTCCCTAATGGAAAAATGTACGCTATGTTCACGTCAGGTTTCTTTCATCACTCAATGGGATCTTTCATTCCCGGCGACAAGTTGGCTACAGCGAGTAATTAGTTACTACTTACTCTCCATAGGGGGTGGGGCTGGGGTAGGTGGCCAGTTGACCGATAGTATCTCAATAACATCGACCCTTTGATTGGGTTTGCGGTTTTGTTAGACGCGTCTTGACGCATCTTTGGAACTAAATCCAAGCTCCAGTCTGCTGCGTCAGGCAAAGGTTTTTTTTTTTTTTTTTTTTTTTTTTTTTAAAGATCAGCAGGTAGTGTAGGCCTCTGGAACGAGATATAATTAGCATATGCCTTTCAGTCTTCTTTGGCCGTTAAAGGAAGCAATCAGTCAGAACTAAGACATTTGGTTTTTGTGTCTCTTATCAGTATTTATAGATGTGTTAATACTTTAATAGCGGATATTAAACCCGTAAGATAAGCGGACGCCTTAATTGTGTCAGTATTAGGAAGTTTACTGAGGAAACAAACCTTGGAGGCAAGAGAGGCTTTGGATGCTATCCTTCTAAACGTTCTTCGTTTATACTAAGACTGTAATTAAGAGAGAGAGAGAGAGAGAGAGAGAGAGAGAGAGAGAGAGAGAGAGAGAGAGAGAGATCAAACAAAAGTATTAAATCAGCTAAACGAAAGTCAAAATATGCTTAGTATATTTCATAAAACGATGAATAAGGGAAAGTTTAAATAGGGATAATTGTATGCAATCTGTTTACTAATTGTTAACATTTTGAATCTTTTTTTACTTCTATTCTCAATATTATTGCTGCCATTACCATTACTATGAATACTATTTTTTATACGTCTTCAGCGACTGTGTGGATATTGCCGATTTATATTTTTTTATCATGTTATCTCATGTATCTGGTTTGTGTATGTTATTGCCTCTACTTAGAATATTCTACGTATAATGGCCTAGAGCTGAAATAAAATTTATTATTAATATTAGTGTTATCAAAATGTAGCCTATGCATTACTGAAAGCGAGAAATGAAATTCTGTAAAGATAATTTCCTTCACTCCTACTTATTATCAGTTTCTGTGATCCTTATTCTTCAAAAGAAAGTATTTTTTTAGTATTGTATCATTTTTTAATTGACTTCATTTCAGACCAATTCATGATCAGTCGAAACAGTGTCGTCACTTTCTTTTCCATATATTAGTGATAATGCATTTCCCCCAAAATCTTTCATTATTAATCATATTATTTCCCCGCTCCTCATCGAATGATTTCTCTCTCTTATTTTCATTTTTTTTATCAAGTTTTCGCTCGTTTTTGGAGACGCCCCTAATTCCTTTTATCACCTACTTCATTATCTCTGTTTTTTTTTTTTTGTCTCATTCCCTAGCATAATATATATATATATATATATATATATATATATATATATATATATATATATATATATATATATATATATATATATATATATATATATATATATATATATATATATATATATATATATATATATATATATATATATATATATATATCAAGTCAAGGTGACTACAATCAAAGTGCGTTATATGCAAGGGTCGCTTTGTCAGCTTTGATGAAATAAGGGCAGGGAGGAGGACGGTCCATCTTTCCATATGTGGAAGAGGTTCTATTATTGAGCCAATTTGAATATCATATTTGGCGCCCAAAATACAATCATTATAGCATAAGAGTAAGCCCATTTTATTGTTCTTGGATCTACTCCATATTCACTTACGAATATCATATTACACGGGCTAACTCTATTTGCAACATCAGGTCATTATATTTAAAATACATTGTTAACTATTGTATTGCGCAAGAACAGTGACAAAGCAGAGAAGAGTGAGCAAGAGCAATGTTCAGTTGGAAATACTCGTAAGAATTCAAGAAGTTCGGCTTCTCTCTTTCAATATTCGATGGTAATTTCGTAAACTGAACGCACTGGGAAGATTTTTTTATTCTATTTCCGGGCAAAAAAAAAAAAAAAAAAATCTTTCCTAATGGCCTAAAATTCAAGACAAAACCAAAAGTCCAGAATCAAGGGGTTTAGGTCCTCAGTCTCACTAGGTAGGCCTAACACAAAACCGCCCCCCACCCCCCTACCAGTAGTAATCCTGTTATCTTGCAGACCTGGTTCCCTCACGCGCAGCTGTGCAGCTCCTGCTGCTACAGAAGCTGCGGTCAACCACCACTGAATATTCATGACCTCAGGTCACTGAAACATGGCTGTTCTCCTCCTTGCAGTGGTTATTGTCAGTCCAATAGAATTAATGAAGAATGGCAAGATACATAAATACTAAAAAAAACACTTACTGAAGATTGCAACAGTGTTATTATCATTATTATTATTATTATTATTATCATTATTATTATTATTATTATTATTATTATTATTATTATTATTATTATCATTATTATTATTATTATTATTATCATTATTATGTCACAGTCCTCCAATTCGACTGGGTGGTTTTTATAGCGTAGGGTTCCGGATTGCATCCTGCCTCCTTAGGAGTCCATCACTTTCTCTTTATTATGCTGTGCTAATTCTAGGAGCACCTTCTTCTGCTTGAGTCCTGGAGCTACTTCAGCATCTAGTTTTTCCAGATTCCTTTTCAGGGATCTTGGGATCGTGCCTTGTATTCCTATTATTATTATTATTATTATTATTATTTTTTTTTTTTTTTTTTTTTTTTGTTTTTTTTGCTCTATCACAGTCCTCCAATTCGACTGGGTGGTATTTATAGTGTGGGGTTCCGGGTTGCATCTTGCCTCCTTTAGAGTCCATCACTTTTCTTACTATGTGTGCCGTTTCTAGGATCACACTTCTCTGCATGAGGCCCGGAGCTACTTCAGCCTCTAGTTTTTCTAGATTCTTTTCACGGATCTTGGGATCGTGGCCTAGTGCTCCTATGATTATGGGTACGATTTCCACTGGCATATCCCATATCCTTCTTATTTCTATTTTCAGATCTTGATACTTATCCATTTTTTCCCTCTCTTTCTCTTCAACTCTGGTGTCCCATGGTATTCCGACATCAATGAGTGATACTTTCTTCTGACTTGTCAATCAACGTCACGTCTGGTCTGTTTGCACGTATCACCCTATCCGTTCTGATACCATAGTCCCAGAGGATCTTTGCCTGATCGTTTTCTATCACTCCCTCAGGTTGGTGCTCGTACCACTTATTACTGCAAGGTAGCTGATGTTTCTTGCACAGGCTCCAGTGGAGGGCTTTTGCCACTGAATCATGCCTCTTTTTGTACTGGTTCTGTGCAAGTGCCGGGCATTCGCTTGCTATGTGGTTTATGGTTTCATTTTTCGTATTGCACTTTCCTACATATGGGAGAGATGTTATTTCCGTCTATCATACTTTGAACATATCTGGTTCTTAGGGCCTGATCTTGTGCCGCTGTTATCATTCCTTCAGTTTCCTTCTTTAGCTCTCCCCTCTGTAGCCATTGCCAATTGTCATCGCTGGCTAGTTCTTTAGTCTGTCTCATGTATTGTCCGTGCATTGGTTTGTTGTGCCAGTCCTCTGTTTCTTTCTGTCTTTCTCCTGTCTCTGATAATTTCTGGGTCTTCGTCTACTTTTATTAGTCCTTCTTTCCCATGCACTCTGTTTAAAGCCAACTACCGTCTTCACTGGTTTTCAGATATTGCCCCAGTGCTCTGTTTTCGATGTTGACGCAGTCCTCTATACTTAGTAGTCCTCTCCCTCCTTCCTTTCGTGTTATGTATAGTCTGTCCGTATTTGCTCTTGGGTGTAGTGCTTTGTGTATTGTCATTTGTTTCCTGGTTTTCTGATCTATGCTGCGGAGTTCTGCCTTCGTCCATTCCACTATTCCTGCGCTGTATCTGATTACTGGCACTGCCATGTGTTTTATGGCTTTTATCATATTTCCGGCGTTGAGTTTTGACTTGAGTATCGCCTTGAGTCTCTGCATATATTCTTTCCTGATCGTGTCCTTCATCTCTTGGTGTTTTATATCTCCTCCTTCCATTATTCCCAGGTATTTGTATCCTGTCTCATCTATGTGTTTTGATGTTGCTCCCATCTGGTAGCTTTTTTACCCTTCAGTTCTCGTTACTTTGCCTTTTTGTATGTTGACTAAGGCGCATTTTTTCTATTCCAAACTCCATCCTGATGTCCCCAGATACAATCCTTACAGTCTGGATTAGGGTATCTATTTCCTTGATGCTCTTACCATACAGCTTGATGTCGTCCATGAACATCAGATGGTTGATTTGTTGCCTCTTTTCTTGAGTTGGTACCCGGCATCCATCTTCTGTAGTACTTTTGTCATGGGAATCATGGCTACTACGAAGAGTAGTGGGGACAGTGAGTCGCCCTGGAAGATCCCTCTCCTGATATTAACCTCTGCTAGTCTTTTTCCAGAGCTTGTAAGTATTGTATTCCAGTTGCGCATTGTATTTTTGAGGAAGCTGATGGTATTTTCCTCTGCCCCATATATTTTCAGGCATTATTATTATTATTATTATTATTATTATTATTATTATTATTATTATTATTATTATTATTATTATTATTATTATTATTATTCAAAAGATGAACCCTGTTCAGATGGAACAAGCCCAAAGGGGCATTGCATTGAAATTTTCCAAAGAATATGGTGTTTATTAGAAAGAAGTAAGAAGAGGTAAAAGGAAATACGAAAGAGATCCCACTTAATAAATAAGGAAAAATTGAGTAATAAATGTTTATATATACATATATATATATATATATATATATATATATATATATAATATATATAATATATACATGTATATCTTACCCCCCCTTTTATTAAAACTACACAAACTGGAAACCCTTACCTGCTGTCAATGGTGCCCTCTGTCTGCAACCATGTCGTTAGGCTATCAAGATTTCGTAAGTATGAAAATATACTATTTATTACCCAAAGCAGTTGAATATAAAGTAGAACAAAATGATTAACAAGTCATAATGACAGACAACCCAAATCTGCCCATAAAGAAACCAGTAAGTTAACATTCTACCCTCCTGACTAAGAATTCACTCCCAGACCCAAAATGTCAATAAGTTCATTTAACATAGTCAGGTTAGAGAATCCCGTCTCTAAATTAGCCATGGAATAGGACCCATCTGTAATAAAGATAATAATGGATAAAAGATACACTTCACACATCACTCTTTCCAAAGTATTCACGTAAAGAGAGTATTTCACACTTCTCTCTCTTTTCAAAGGTAACGGTTTTCTAAGTATTACAAAATATGCGTCATACCTTTACGATGGGGCTTTCTCTTCCGACACTCGGTGTGTACCACCTGACCTCTTTGTGTTCACCGAAAAGAAAGTGTCTTTCGCAAGTGCCTTGGACTATTAGGCCTGTAACATCCGTACAAACGAATGTACATGCTTGATGACAGGGTGAGTGATCTCTTGCTTAAACTGACGTTCCTGGGTTTGAAAGGATCCATAGGTTCGCGCCCTGGTCCAGGCAAATCTATTATCGAGAAAAAAATTCCCCTTCGGTTAAGCATATATGAAAATATATTAATTCCGAGGTAGAGCGAATTAGATATTAAAGGACATTGTAGCTCGATATATGTATATGAATCACGGAAATGTGATATGACTTATTTTGTAATATATATATGTGTGTGTGCGTGTGTGTGTAGCAACACATACGTTTTTTCATGTGGGCGCGGACAATGATAAATTCTTTTGAAGTTGATGGATACACGCTCGGTCGCTGAGTGATTTTTGGTTATAACATGTCGAATGAATCTGCCGAGTCTCTTGGAGACAAAGGTGAAAGTATGAGATTTTAGCTCTCGCTATTTTCGTGCCGGAGGCGAATGTTGAAAGTGTGCCACATTTCATTCTTTATTTATTTTTTTAATGAATTTCGTCCAGACACAAACGGCGTAAATACCGAAGCCTTTCAATTTGCAGCCGCATAATTGACTATGAATGCAGGTGTATTGATAAATAGAACTTTCATTGAGAGAGAGAGAGAGAGAGAGAGAGAGAGAGAGAGAGAGAGAGAGAGAGAGAGAGAGAGAGTTTTACCATTTATTCTCCGTAACTTATGTAGTGTCTATTTGTCCTTGCGGGTCGTGATATCTGAGATGTGTCCTGATATTATTACATAGTGCATAAGTATTTTCAAGCGAAGGGTCATTGCCAGCCAGCACTCGATACTCGCCCCAGCGCCGAAACTAGGAACACCCCCGTCGGTTGCACTAAAATGTAATAGTTAGAGAGATCGTCAGGTGCTTTTGTTGCGTAAACATTTACATATGCAATAAGACATCGCTGCGTATGTCAAACATCCCAATACGCTCCGGTACGCAATTCCTTTACGAGCGAAGAGAAAAGAGGGGAGACAGAAGCAACAAATGGCAGTTGCTATGACATCTCAAGAGTAAATTCAGGACACTCCCCTCGATTTCCCTCATCCATACAATTATCTATTCATTTATTTATTTTCTATTAACTTATATCCCCTTTCTGTATTTCCCATTACCTTCTGTTACATCTTTCCCATGACAAAAGTACTGCAGAAGATGGATGCCGGGTACCAACTCAAGAAAAGAGGCAACAGAATTAACCATCTGATGTTCATGGACGACATCAAGCTGTATGGTAAGAGCATCAAGGAAATAGATACCCTAATCCAGACTGTAAGGATTGTATCTGGGGGCATCAGGATGGAGTTTGGAATAGAAAAATGTGCCTTAGTCAACATACAAAAGGGCAAAGTATCAAGGACTGAAGGGATAAAGTTACCAGATGGGAGCAACATCAAACACATAGATGAGACGGGATACTAATACCTGGGAATAATGGAAGGAGGGGATATAAAACACCAAGAGATGAAGGACACGATCAGGAAAGAATATATGCAGAGACTCAAGGCGATACTCAAGTCAAAACTCAACGACGGAAATATGATAAAAGCCATAAACACATGGGCAGTGCCAGTAATCAGATACAGCGCAGGAATAGTGGAATGGACGAAGGCAGAACTCCGCAGCATAGATCAGAAAACCAGGAAACATATGACAATACACAAAGCACTACACCCAAGAGCAAATACGGACAGACTATACATAACATGAAAGGAAGGAGGGAGAGGACTACTAAGTATAGAGGACTGCGTCAACATCGAAAACAGAGCACTGGGGCAATATCTGAAAACTAGTGAAGACGAGTGGCTCAAGAGTGCATGGGAAGAAGGACTGATAAAAAATAGACGGAGACCCAGAAATATACAGAGACAGGAGAATGACAAACAGAGCAAAGGACTGGCACAGCAAACTAATGCACGGACAATACATGAGACAGCAGACTAAAACTGGCCAGCGATGAAACTTGGCAATGGCTACAGAGGGGAGAGCTAAGGAAGGAAACTGAAGGAATGATAACAGCGACACTAGACCAGGCTCTAAGAACCACATATGTTCAAAGAACGACAGATGGAAATAACATCTCACCCATATGCAGGAAGTGCAATATGAGAAACGAAACCGTAAACCACATAGCAAGCGAATATCCGGCACTTGCACAGAACCAGTGCAAAAGAGGCATGATTCAATGGCAAAAGCCCTCCACTGGAGCCTGTACAAGAAACACCAGCTACCTTGCAGTAATAAGAGGTACGAGCACCATCCCGATGGAGTGATAGAAAACGATCATGCAAATATCTTTTGGGACTATGGTATCAGAACAAATAGGGTGATACGAACAAATAGACCAGACGTGACGTTGATTGACAAAATCAAAATGAAAGTATCACTCATTGATGTCGCAATACCATGGGACACCAGAGTTGAAGAGAAAGAAAGAGAAAACACCAGACATTAATAAGAAGGATATGGGATAAACCAGTGGAAATTGTACCCTTAAACATACGCTAGGCACGATCCCAAGATCCCTGAAAAGTAATCTGGAAAAACTAGAGGCTGAAGTAGCTCCAGGACTCATGCAGAAGAGTGTGCTCCTGAGAACAGCGCACATAGTAAGAACAGTGATGGACTCCTAAGAGGGCAGGATGCAACCCGGAACCCCACACTATAAACACACCCACTCGAATTGGAGAACTGTGATAAACAAAAACACAAAAAAATAATAATAATAACAATAATACTAATAAGAAAAGTGATGGACTCCTAAGGAGGTAGGATACAACCCAGAACCCCACACTTTAAAAACCACACAGTCGAATAGGATGACTGTGATAGACCCCAAAAAAATAGAAATAATGATAATAACAATAATAATGTTATTATCCCACGATAATTCTAAGGTTTTTGGTTGGAGTTGTTTGAACTTGCCATTTTATTGTAAGTTATATGGTTGTATAGTATTATTTCACGATAATTCTGACGTTTCTGGGAGAGAGCATCAGAAGCAAATCTGTAATTTTCTACTGGAATGTGAACCATTAGTGATGGACTGAGTGTTATGTTGCTTCAGATTTAGTCTACATTTACGCAGAAAAAAATGTGATTAGGGATAACATCAAAGCAATTATATTTTTATATGCATCTATAAGTTTTGTCATTCCATGTCGTTCGTTCAGTCCTCGTAAATTTCCTATACATCAGCAATTCCAGGTCACTTGTTTTAATTTTTTATTTCAAATTTAGTTTAGCTTTACACAGAAGTATCAAAATAATTTTTAAATTTTTATATGTCTGTAAGCTTTGTCATTCCATTTCGTACATTGTAGGTTACATATTTTCTAACTAACATAGTTCAAATATATTTCTCTTGAAGCTTTTTCCTTCTCTCACCTTTGTTGTACCAGTTTATTTTTTGAAGATCAAAATCAGTCCGTGAAAATAATATTCGATGCGTAGTTCTGAAATATGGTGCTTTTCTGTGTCCGTCTGTTAAGCCATTAAAAGGAAGGAAATCATTTATACTAATATATGTTATTCATATATATATATATATATATATATATATTATATATATATATATATATATATATATATATATATATATATATATATATATATATATATATATATATATATATATATATATATACTATATATATATATATATATATATATATATATATATATATATATATGTATATATATATATATATATATATATATATATATATATATATATATATATATATATATATATATATATATATATATGTATATATATATATATATATATATATGAATGACATGGCGTAATATGTATCTGTTGCTGGGTCCATTATTCGTTTTTCCCCAACATTTCTTTCTCTTAGATCTCTCATGTAGTCTCTGAAGGACCTGGGGCGTACTCTTCCTCTGTTGCTGGGTCCCCTTACACATGCTTTATTTTCCCCAACCTTTCTTTCTCTTCCACTTTTAAACCTTCTTTGTCGTCTTTATGTTTCGGTATCATATGAAACTATCGAAGAGTGACTCTTGGCTCACCTTTTAATCGTCTTACAGTTGTAAAAACTTGTAATTTATTCATGTAATTATCCCACCGTCTACGCCCGAGAAACAACCACGTTTTGTTTCATTCTTTTGTTAGCAGTACATTTTTTATACCTGAATAAAACTCGTTTCATGCTGAAGAGAAACATTTGTCATCCCATTTCATGAATCAGGTCGTGGAAATAAAGTCGGGGAAATGAAACGACACGATAAGACTAGCTAATTACCACGACCAAGAATGATTTACACGAGAAAAATGTAACTTCAGTTCCAAGTAAGCGCGTAAGACCATATCGAAATTAAAAAGATTTGACTCTGGCATGTTTTCCCACTGAAAATCTTACGTAAGTGACGGTCTTATATATATATATATATATATATATATATATATATATATATATATATATATATATATATATATATATACATATATATTATGGACACACACACACACACACACACACACACACACATATATATATATATATATATATATATATATATCTATATATATACGAATACTATATATATATATATATATTATATATATAATATATATATAATATATATCTATATATATGTATATATATTAGATATACCAACAACCAGGTCAGACGTACAGGGCGTTTGTTCACATGATAAAGAAGATCAAGGGCAGGAACACGAAGAGATTAACATTATGCTTTAACCTACGTTTCGTGACAACATCGCTTCCTCTTCAGGGATTTTTCTACAAAATAAAGTATAATATGTTAACATAGAATAAGATCTGATCACAAGATCCAATAGTTGAAAAGTAAAATCAGTTTAATGGTAAAATTACAACTCATACTTGAATTACATGCACACTTGATTAAAACAGACCAGAAGTACCAAACAACTTACAAATGACGAGAACAACATTTAAAAATTTCAGCTAATTGACTTGAGATTCAAGCTTCAAAAGAATATGGTGTTAATTAGGAAGCAGTAAGAAGAGGTAAAGAAAAATATAAAAGACAGAGAGACCCCACTTACTAAAACAGAACAAATAAATTAATGTATTAATGAATAGATAAAATGAAGTTCTCAGTCTGTAAATCCAATCCAGATGATCAGTCAATTACTCCTTTATTCGGTGAAATGCACGCCAGATACATCACCATTTAAAATCTACAAAGTAAAGGATTGCTCATTTACTTGGGATTTCCTGAATGCCATTCATGGCAAATGTCCATTTAATCTTTTTTCAGTGAATCGAACGAGACTTACTTTCAAATTCCGTTAACTGCTACAATTTACTTTGATATTGCACACCATATATTCTTTGGAAGCTTGAATTTCAAGTCAAAGGCCCCTTTGTTCCATATGAATAGGGTACGTTTTCTGAATAATAATAATTCTTAACAATAGTAAATTGTTGATGTGAAGGTTACCTTAATAATTCTAGATCAATATGAGACTTATCAAAGTTACGGAAAATTTGTTTAGATATAAATCTGTCGTTATAAAGGTTATTATATTTATATATATGAATTTTCAGAAATACCATAAGGAAAACATTCTTTATGCAATTAATTATATGATATGAGGTAATGTGTCTGGCTTAATCACCATAATTGACCGGATTCCTTCATATCATAATTTGGTCTCATTTATATTCTATTTAAAACCAAGGATTTTAATAGCACAACTAAAGGAGCGGTGTTATCGCTAGTTTTTTTTTTCTTTTTATTATTATTATATAGAACAGTCTTCATTTATGCATATTTGTGTTTTTCCAC
>NC_061107.1:33692390-33697390 GCF_015104395.2 Macrobrachium nipponense | reverse complement strand
ACATATGTTCTCAAAAATGAAATAAATCAAATTTCGTAGATGTTATAAAAAGTGAATTTAACTCCATTCTTCGTAGACAATTGATGAATATATTTTTTTGCCAATTAAAACTTCTCTCACGCTCAATAAATTGTTAATCCACGGCACCTTCAATTTATGAATATTCTTTTTATCAATGAAGATTCCTTCCACACTCAAGAAATATTTAATCCGTTGCCCTACAATTTTAAGAATATTGTTTTTTTCCCATTAAAACTCCTCGCACACTCAATCGATTGTTAGTCCACGGTACCTACAATTGATGAATATTTTATCTATTTATTTTTTTGTTTTGTTTTATTTTTTTTTGCAAATGAAAATTCCTGACACACTTAATAAATAGTTAATCCATGGCAACTCGTAATACATTATTCAAAAGTGTGAGTATTGATTACTAATTCGTAATTTATTAATATTGCATTGTAAAAAGTCATCGATTCTCTTCTGAACGACACAACCTGAATTAACCAAACCTTTCCCTGTTTGATTTTCCCTCAAATACTATTCAAGCAAATGTAATGTGTATCTGGAGTGCGCTAAAGAATTTTCAATATTAACACGAAAACATAAACAACCGATTTCATTACTGTTCCGGGAATGGAAGAGAGAGCCAGGCATAATTAAAATTTCGAAACTCGTATCATCTGTTACAAGAGGTAATTAAATCGAATAATATCAGGTGAAATAAATTCAACGCGTTGGATTCTCTAATTAGCTTGTACAGGACGTGAGAGTGAGATTTAGCTCTCTCTCTCTCTCTCTCTCTCTCTCTCTCTCTCTCTCTCTCTCTCTCTCTCTCTCTATTTACATTAATGACATTGATGTAAGCTTAATTAGCGGGACAGCCAAATTTCAAGATGACACCAAACTACTATGAGATTCAGGGCCTCTGTAACACGCAATAACTTTTTATCTATGCATTTCATAAATATAACGCATATTCAGAATACACACTATATCTACACATAAATTTTGGCTGTATTCTGCATTACGTAGGTTGAATAAATTTGGTACTTATTATGTAAAAGTGACTTTTTTTGAAGACGGGCCAACTTACTCAGAAAAAAGGTTTCGAACGCACTCGTTACGTAACTTATGACAGCATTTCTTCCCTCTCTCGATGGATGATTGGCTATACGAAACGAGGGCTAGACCTCTGGCAACAACGACTTAAAGATTTAAATGCAAGCAAAGCAGTACACCTTTATGAACTCTGAAACCTCTCCAGTGATAATTGTCATAATGAAAAAACCAACAAAATATGTTAATAAATACAAGAACACTTCGATTATTAGTCTAACTCCCAAAATAAGTTTCCTAAGAAATCACAGTCTACTTTATAGGTCACAATCAGATTGACAAGATGTAGGGAATAGTTGGTAATTTTTAAAAACATAGTAGACAAGCTTGATTTGATAACTGCTATATCCAATGTCAAGCTATTTTTATTTATTGGCTATCTACCTACTTACTGAAAAAAAATAGCTGGTACCGTATTTTGGCTTTAAACCTTCACCAATAATTATCGTCAGAATGATGACTTCATGAGGCTCCACCCACTTTGGCCTCGTTATAATTCAGGACAACACTGAAGGCTATCATGGGCATTGTTAGATTAGAAAATTTAACTTCTGGCTATAAAAACTAATTTCTCGAGTAGTTGTAAGAAATGCTAAATGATCCTATTACTACTGTTGTGGCACTACTGCTACAGTAGTATTACTACGCTAGCATAGATACCCCACCCACATCTATGTATCGTTCCGCCATTTACAAAGTCTTTATATCCAACATGGTTGTACGGCCTAAAGAAGAAGAAAAAAATTATATCGGATGATCCGTTGGTCTGCTGGAGATTTTAGCACATATAAGCTTGTATTTACTTTGGATACAAATCTTATTTTAACAAAAATAGTTATATAAAGACTGTTTACATACAATCTTTCTCTTTCTCTCTCTCTTGGTGGCATAGTGAATAGTTAATGGAAATGTTCAAAATTTTGAATGACATTACAAGTATTATAATCACGTTATGCTAAATACAAATCAGAACATAAACATTGGATTTAAACTAGAAACTGAATAATGACCTATTCAGGCTATAGTAAGTATGGCCACTGGCTTTCTCTTGACTGTATAAAGTTGCAAGTCGTAAGACAAATGCAGTTTTGCAACCACGGGGACAATTCCAAATCCTGTTAGCCATTCTTGACTGCTATGGAACAAGGTGAATGTCTTTCTGTCTTGTGGATGGGCGGGGCAACATTTCGTGAAACGGTGTTTACCTTGCTTACGTAATGAATGTTTTTCGACTCTTGGCTCGTAATCATTGGCCATGGCGTCGGCTAGATAATTTTTACTCTATAAAAATTAAAACTATCGGGTTTAGGTTATTGATAATGCTAAAAATATTTGTGTGTGGTTGTAAAATATACATATTTACATCCGATGCTTTGATAAGGAGCAAAGTCCAAAAAACCGTGTTACAGAGGCCCTGAATCTCATAGTAGGTGTAAATGCAGAAGACCCAGATGCAGTGGAAAGTTTAAGAAATTATCTAATGAAAATAGGAAAGTTGTAAAAAAATGGCAAATGCCTTTTACGTAGTGAAGTGTAAAGTGTTACAAATAAGAGCAAACAACCCTCAGGCCAGATACATGCTGCTTGGAGGACCTTGGAGTCACTATTACCAAGGACTTAAAATCCGAAAAACAATGCATAAAAGCTGAAAAGACTAGTGGGATACATGGAGAGGCAGTCCAAATACAGAAAAAAGGAAACGGTACTGCATCTCTACACATCAATAGTTAGACCCCATCTTGAATATGCAGTACAGTTTTGGTCACCAACACTAAGAAAAGACATAAATAGATTAGAAGGAGTACAAGCAAGAGCCACAAAGTTAATTCCATCCATCAGGGAAATAGGTTACCGAAGACGACTAGACAACCTGAACATGTATGGCTTAGGAACACGACGATTGCAAGGACAACTAATAAAAACATTTGAAATACTGAAAGGCATAACAAAAGTAGACAGTAACTTATTAACATATAACGAAAACCAGACAAGAAATAATGGATGGAAACTAGAACTGAAGAGATGCAACACATTGTGGGAACTTCTTTACATACAAGATATGTGACGTGGAATAAACTGCCACCAGAAGTTGTAAACAGCAACAGTGTAGAAGAGTTTAAAAGAAAGCTAGACAAAATCATTAGGACACTGAATGAACAGTAAAACCTGCTCCTACAGATAAGTGAGCACATGATATCTCCTCGGATGGACTAACAACTCGTTGAGACTTCTTAATCCTTGTAACTCCTCGTAACTTGCAACTCTCTCGTCGAATCCTCTAATACAAAAGCTCTCTCTCTCTCTCTCTCTCTCTCTCTCTCTCTCTCTCTCTCCAGGTTGTAATTGTAACCCGAGTCCCCCATATCCTTAATGAATGGTGCCATTCAAGAAGTATTTTTGAACCCTTTCTACGTCACTAGAGGAAGGCTTCTGGTGCCGTCTGGACCTACGTTTTATAGCATTTGTACTTTGTACCTAAACATTCAGCCTTTGGTTATCTGTTTCTGCTTTTCCTCTTCTTCTTCTTTTTTACTTTACGAAGCCTTCCAACTCCCTCCTATCGAGTGGCTGCACAACCTTCTTTACACAAATTCCCATGAAACATCATCTTTCAAGTTAGCAGATTCTCTAAACGTATAGGTTGAGAAGTTCATCGGTGATGTAAGCTGGTACTTTGGCGTAAATTTTATATTCTATCTTCTAAGTACTTCTAAAGACTCCAGATATCTTTGATGCTGCCTTAATGCTTCCGTAAGCTGTTGATTTCCTACCCTGATCTCGGTGATATTGCAATCTAGTTGCTTATATATGTTAAAGGCACTGGGAGGCAATAAGTCAAAAATCATGGCCATAACAAGTGACAGGCTATTGAATACGAAAAGAGGACAGCCTCGAGTGTTTTGGATCTATCAAAAATGTATAAACAGTGAATTCCTCAAGATGTTCAAACGAGACAAAGTCGTAACATTACCGGCCGCAGTGGCGAGATTACGGGAGCGCAAATGACCTGGTTAGTTCGGAATCATATTATTGTGACGTCAGTGCGCTAAACAGGACGTGTACATGAGCAATGGGAAAATGCACGTACATCAGAATAGAGTAATTTGTGTGCATTCGCGCGTTCATTAGCATGCGTAAGTTCATACGTCTGTTAGAGCAAATGAATGAGATATAATCTCAACTATGGGAACTTATGGGATTATTTGAGTAGAACTTTTAGTGACCGCGAACTGCGGGAGGAGGTGCTTGGAGATCTATCAGATAAGGTAAAGTGGAAGATAAAGACGTTGAAACTTTGAACAGTGACATTTATTTCAGAGACTCTGAGAGGGGAAGTGCGGTGCGACATTTAACATTATTGATGAACTTTAATATTACCATTTCTGATAATTGTGATTTCTTTTGTGGATGGACTCGGATTGTCACTACCGAAAGTGAATTTTCTAGACTTTTATTTGATAAAGACTGATGGGGGTTATTTGACTGTGAGAATAAGTGGTGATGGTTCTATTCTATATGATTATGCAAAACAGTAATGGTATCTCTTGGTTTGGGAATTTAGATTCATACTATTTCATTTTCATGTTAGCTACTTTGGGGAAAATGATCACTAATTTTCGTAACTCAAGAGTCTGAATTAGCCAAAGATTTAATGACTGATTTCAGCTATGCAGAGAGGGAAGGCAATGGGAACATCTGAGGTAGGTCACATTACCAAATTAGGAATTCTCTCCTTTTGGTTAAACAGGGTCATTTGAGTCACGTAACATAACATACCTTTGAATTCTCGAAATTCTTCTACAATATGTACATATTGAAGAACAGATGTTCATTCCATAGTACCAGCCTGTATCACTGTAGAACTTCTCTATTGACTGTCC
>NC_061107.1:33685509-33688009 GCF_015104395.2 Macrobrachium nipponense | reverse complement strand
ATGAACTCCACATCGATCTTAAGCAAAGCATATTCAATAATAATCCATGACCCCATTAGCATTATCATCATCATTTCAGTAGATGAAACCTATTCACGCTGAACAAGGACGCTAGAGGGGCCATTGACCTGAATTCAAGCTTCGCAAGAATGTTGAGACCTCGCACTGCAGCAGTAACAGAAACTGATCATGATACAGAGCCAGTGATTTTTCATCGCCGTAGGGAGAACGCCCGAAACCCCCCCCCCCCCCCCCCCTCCCCCCCCCCCCCCCCCCCCCCCCCCCCCCCCCCCCCCCCCCCCCCAAACCCCCCCCCCCACCCCCCCCCCCCCCCCCCCCAAAACCCCACCCCCCCCCAACCCATATCCCCCCCCTCCCCCACAACCCCCACCCCCCCCAGCGCCCCCGCGCAACATCTGAGTGGCATGCAACGACACTAACAATATCCAGCGAACCATAATGTGGGAAAACAGCCAAACTGACTTATGAATAAATAGTACGTATCAAATGAACACAGTAATACAATGCTGATCCGATATATGATGAGTAGAACACTATTGCCGATTCACTTAAGGTGGATTCTTGTGCCTATGAGACGTTTGTTTGGCGACCTCTGATTGGCTGGTACCGGGAGGTAGGCTGCTCTCTCATTGTGTCATATTTTCGTTTGTAGCTTAGAAAACTAGTAATTTGTTTATATTTCTTCTTTTATCTGTCGTTTTGCAAAAGATAGGAAAGTTTTTGTCATACCAAAGAATTTGGTTTTAATTGTACAACTAAATCTTTTCCTGAAATCAATAAGATAAAAACACAAAGGAATTACTACGAGTAAAAGTGAAGAGAGAAGCATTTAATTCTTTTTCTTGTTTTTACTTATCAGATTTTTGAATCACTAAAGCAATCAAGATAAAACTAAAACTTATGTTTTCATACAACAAATTCACCCTGAATACACTGGTGCTTTCAGATTTTAGATGCGCGTAATATGTGAAAGAGAAAATTAAGAATATGTCTTATTATGTTGCTTTCAGTAAATGATTCAAGCTGACGGTTTGCCGAGAGAATGTGATCTGCAAGATGTCGTTGAGTTTCAGCGAGAGATCCGAGTTGCCCAATTAGCGATGATAGAAGTTTTCATTTTCGAACAATATTTACCATGTTATATCACTAAATTTTCTGTAATTAAATACACAGAATTCCCATCATGACTGTCAAAATTTTCAATCCAATATCGTTATAGTATATCTGGACATATCTGATAAAGAAAAAAAGTAATAATAACTTTAGATGGATGCATCTGGTATCGCTCCTCAGATCTAGTGCTAAGCGGGCGGGGAATTCAGTCCAGCAAAGAAGAGGAACTCTGTGGACAGAACTTCTCACTATTCAACTCAGCCTAAACTTTAATCAGGTTGTTTCAGAAAATTGTTTCCAATTTTATCATATGAATATATTTTAAAACGAAAGAGTTGTCAGAGACTTATTTGAGTGAGATGAAATAATAATCTCAGTGAAGTATAAACAACAAGAATTAAGAAAGAGTGACTTTCTTTCAGGCAGCAACATTTTAAGACATTCTTCATTCTCTCTTCATATAACACACATCTAAAGTCTGAAAGCACCATCGTATTCAGGGTGATTTTATTGTATGAAAATACGTTTTATTTTATTTTGATCGCATGAATTATTAAAAATCCAATGATAAATAAAAACAGGTATAAAGAATGAAATGTTTCTCTCTTCACTTTTACTCGTTGTAATTCTTTGTGTTTAACTTTATTGATTTCGGGAATAAATCATGACGTAGTTTGTACATTAATATCGAATCCTGTTATGACCAAAACTCCTATCTTTTGCAACACACGAGATAAATGAAGAAATATAAACATATTGCTAGTTTTCTAAGCAACAAACGAAAATATGACACAATGAGCGAGCAGCCTACCTCCCGGTACTAGCCAATCAGAGGCCAAAGCAAACAAACCTCTCGCAGGCGCAAGAATCCACCTTAAGTGAATCGACTATAGTCTGGTATAAAGACGGCCACGCATCAAACGATCATTGCCAATAAAACTATAACGATAAGCTGCGCTTTTAAGATCCTGCTCTTCGATAAGCCTTATTAGGAAGTCAAGCTCGTAAATCCTGGCCCATACCACCCTCACACCCCAATAAAACCTACGTCGCTCGTAAATCGTTTGCCTTACGTTTGTGATCGTAAAAAAAAAAAAAAAAAAAAAAAAAAAAAAAAAAAAAAAAAAATCCTGAGCAAAAGCACCTCTCCTTACTCATCAGTTGATTTCGTTGGCAAGAAGTTAATCATCCATACCTTAGAATCACTATTATGAAGACCAAATAATAATAATAATATCTCAGTTCAGGTTCTTTGCAGCTGCTCCCTAAACTAATGCACCGAAAATCCAGCAGAGAGAGAAAAGAAAGCAAGAAATCACAGCAAGCATTCTCAGGCACGGAATGAACGTTGTCGTTCTTAAGAAGG
>NC_061107.1:33658009-33680509 GCF_015104395.2 Macrobrachium nipponense | reverse complement strand
ATATATATATATATATTATATATATATATATATATATATATATATATATATATATATATATATATATATATATATGTATGTGTGTGTGTGTATTTACGTTATCTATGAGAGTGTATATATCAAATTAAACTGATGAAACCGATGGGAATCTCTTGAAATTCGTGACTCATACCATTTGTTACTTGTCGAAATCAAGTCAATCACTTTGTGAATACAAAGAATGCGATGAATTCCTCCTAATTATCTTTGTACACGAAAATGGGCCAGATATAAATCTCTCTCTCTCTCTCTCTCTCTCTCTCTCTCTCTCTCTCTCTCTCTCTCAAGAAAAGAATTCAATTCGGCATAACTTTTCAGACAGACTATCTTTGTAAAAAAAAAAAAAAAAAAAAAAGAACTATTCGAGTCACTTTCTCAGAGAAGCATTGTGTGTATGTGTGTGTGTATGTGTGGATTTCTCTATATATAAATCACACAAAATAGGATTCTCAGCGTATTCCAGTGGTCTGTGCCCAGTTGTATCCTCTATAATTCACCACTTATGACTAAGGATAGCCGCCGCCGCCGCCTCCTCCTCCTCCTCCTCCTCCTCCTCAACTCGCCTCCTCCTCCTCCTCCTCCTCCTCCTCCTCCTCAACTCGCAACGAGGAGTGTCTACATATTGTTGAGAGAGAGAGAGAGAGAGAGAGAGAGAGAGAGAGAGAGAGAGAGCTGCATCATATATGTATCTAATTTTGAGGTGACATCACCAATGGTCGTAGAAAAAATACGTCTGTATTTTATCTTTTAAAATATTCAACAAAGAAAATTCCCTTTCTTGATTTAAATGTTATGTATAAATAACTAACCAAAACGCTTATAATAGTCTAAGCAACTCTTATAGACATTTCAACTTGAATGAATTAAAATTACATGTCAAGGACAGAAGATATGGAATGAATTGCACAAATGACCCTTTATATATATATAATATATATATATATATATATATATATATATATATATAAATATATATAATATATATATATATATATATATATATATATATATCTATAAATATATATAGATATAGATATATATATAATGGTAATGTTCTGTTATAACAGAATTCCATCTAATAAAAGGAGCCCATAAAAACACCAAAATACAGAGAGAGAAATAAGATTAAAATTCCACACCAGGATAGGATTAAGATGGTGACCCAGACCCTCGGGAAATCTAACCCATTTGCATTTACTTACCCAAATACCTTAGCCAAATCCCTGATTAACGTCCAACAAAAGACATCCAAGGACACAGGCGTTTACGAAATCCCATGACTGGACTGTGACCAATCTTACATCAGAAAAACAGGAAAATCACTTCCCCAGAGATTAACTGCAGGTACAAGAGTCAAATGTTGAAATCGGCCCTGATCAAAGAAAGGAGGCAGGTAATGAATATCTCAAAGGGAGCATGGGACTCAGATATCGTCAACCAGGTTTTCATTCACCGACGCCTTAAGAAGATTAAGGGGGAAGATTATCAGTGGGAGTGAGCTAAATTTGCTTACCTGTGGATGGACCTCTTGGTATAAATACCACATCTGTAACTTTTCTCATTCATCTACCTGAAGAGGGAGAAAGCAGTCTCTGAAATATAGTATTTCTCTCTCTGTATTTTGGTGGTTTTATGGGCTTCTTTATATATATATATATATATAATATATATGATTTATATATAATATATATATTATATATATATATATATATATAATATATATAGATAGTCCAGAAACAAAGAGCCATACAACCACTAAAACTGGCTAACAATAAGGAATTCTTAATCACCAAAATGAATAACAAAAAGTCCGAACGTCTCTGTATCTTTTGTCAATGAAGGGGATATGACGAAGTTTCCAGATTCGTCCTCTTCTTTTTCTTCCCTCAGTTGTCGTCTCCAGAAATGTTCCATCTGAAGCCTTCGAATAACCTTCCCCGAAAGAAGGGATATCTTTCCTAGATACCCAAATGGCCCAGTGTCGTCTTGCACAATAAATCCCGCGAGATGTCTTTCTCTGAAAAGGAACAAATTCGCCTGAGCATGCTTTCGGAAATCCCACCTGCAGTGCAGAAGACATTTGAATTCTCTCAGAAACTGACGGGAGCTGATGGAAAGTTGAAGCTTAAAGGAGAGGAGGCAAACGCTTCTAGACAAGGATGTCAAAGGATCTTTCATTGAAGTTTTTATTATTATTATTATTCAAGCAGAATGATAAGGGGAACCGAACAAATTCCCGAAAGCTATTCTTACAGTTTTCAATTTAAATATATTTACATTTACATAACTGTGGATTTGTTTCTCCATTATTATTGTTGTTATTATTTTTATTATTCAGAAAAGGAACCCTATTAATATGGAACAAGCCCACCACAAGGGCCACTGAATTGATATTCGAGCTTCCAAAGAATATGGTATTCATCAGGTTAAAGTAAAAGGAGGTAAAGGGAAATGCAGACAAGAAGAGATCTCAGTTATTAACAAAGCGTAAATAAATGAATAAATTAATAAATATGAATGTATTAAACTGCAAGGAGAATGCTTTGTATTTCGCTTGAACCTTAGAAGTTCCAACTGAACGAAATCCTCAAGAGAGGAAAAATTTTATACGGAGAAGGATATCTAAGAAAACTATGTGACAAGTCAAGATTTTCTTCCTATATGCTAGAAAGTATCACCAAAGAAAAATGTAATTCAATGCTTCGTTATATCAAAAATCAAGGCAAGAAATTATCGCAAAAAACAATCATATAAATGGATGACTTTTGGAAAGATGAGCCAAATTATTCAATAAACATGACTCTACATCAAGGTACTTCGTCACTGCTTCAAAATTAGAAAACCAATTTAAAAGCTCGCCTGAATATCTTTAACTGATTCAGATAAATACTTTTGTTTGGTAAGGTTTCTTCAAGTTGAGTTACTTACCCCTACAATCGGCTGACCACTGTGGTAGCCATATTGAGAAACCTCTTCTGAATGCTGAAGGCCCCAATGAAACATCCCAAGAGAGATGAAACGAATTTGCCTCATACAAAACACACCCGTACTTGATTAGGCACTGAGGAGGAAAGAGACCATATTTTTGGTGGAAATCCCAATACTGAATTGGTGAATTTCCTAGTTTTCCCTATACCTATAAATTTCAGAAAATTGGAGTTGGATCCCTTAGGAACAGACGCCAGATTTACATCTGTTTCTTTCGCAATTGAATAGAGGCCAAATTTGAATCACTTTTTTTTTTTTTTTTTTTTTTTTTTTTTTAGCCAAATATAACCTAGCGTCTTGTCTCCCAGATTTGCGTCAAATAAAATTTCTACCTTAATTTGCTTTATGTCGTATTCCATTGCATCAAGGTGCTATTCATATGGAAGAAATTCTTTGTGAATAGAAGACTATTCATGGGAGAGAGGGAAGGTGGGAGGGAGGGATTATGGTAGAGAGGGAAGGAGGGAGGAAGGGATTATGGTAGGGAGGGAATGTGCCTCTTAAACATAAGTATATAAGAGGAGCTGGGAAAATAATGCGTTTTCAAAGAATTCTAGTGTGGTTACTGTTCTGTAAATTCGTTTGTCACTTAGAGTTCAAAATTATCAGGAAATGCGTGATGTTAAAGAGAATAATAAAGCAAAGGGGAATGAACAAAAGATAATAATGGATCGGTAAAAACTACCTAGCACTACTAAGAGTAAATCATAACGTCCTGTAAGAAATGTAACAAATATATGCATGCTCGAAATATACTTTACAAACTGATATTGTGGAAATGTATCAAAAACATTCGTAGACTGAGGCACTCGCATCTCCAGTTCTCAAAAATTACTTAGCCAGTGGAATGATATATATACATGGCATATTTCATTGGAATAAAAAAAAAAAAAAAAAACAAAAAAAAAAAAAAAGTTTAGAAGAGGTAAAGCGTAAGTATACCATAACGGTTATATCCAGGGCCGGGTTTTCATTCACGCGCAGGTTTACCTGTCAGTCCATCGAAACTGATGTTAAAACGTACGTGTGGACGACAGTTTGTGGGCGGAGTCAGTCCACTCACCAAAACTGTGAACTGATGGAATTACCTGAAGTTCTCTCGACCGACTGACAGGTGATCGCGCGTGTGGACTTAATTAAGGGTAAACAACGATATTATGAAAGTTCGGGGCTGGATTTCGTCTGGGAATGATCTCAGCTGCTCCGACCAGATTATGAATAAACTATGTATAAGCCTAATTCACTTCATTGTTAGAATCTGCGGCTCTATTGTAGACCGTTGCTTTATCGTGGTTGTGAGTCCCAAATCACATAAATAAAAACTATTTCCATGTGATAAATACAATTTGGTAGCAGGCCTAGGCCATTTTGTCCGCATTTTTATGAAAAGTGCTTTACCAGTAAAAGTAGGCTTCACGGTCCATTTCATAACTAACCAACCGCCATGTCTAATTTAACCTTATTCATTAATATTCTATGAGAATAGACATATCTCTTTAAGGGGAACGTCCGCTATGATGTCTATTTTTTTATTTATTACGCAAAATACATAATTTTCATATATGTTTTTAGATATATTAAACCAACCGTTCATTCCCCATATAAAAAAATTTTCAAAAGTCATTTGGAAGCAAAAAAACTTTTTTGTCGTTTTTTTTATTTAAAGCAAAAAACTCATGATTAAAAAAAAAGAAATAGGTAGAGATTTCTCCGCTAATATGACATCAGTTGTATTGAAAATCATACCATAAAAACTTCTTTATATACGGAACAATTCTGTGTGACAGAATTTTTATTTTTTTTATTTTTTATGAATTTTTAATTTTTTTTTAGTCTACACAAAAAAAAAATCAAAATTCTGTCACACAGAATTATGGGATTTTTATTCCTCTTTCCAATTATATCTTTCTCTCTAAAATTGGATAATAAATACCGAGTAATGGTTACCGACATGCGCATAAGTATGTTTTTAGTTGTGATCCGCTCCCCCCAAAGATTTGCTTATTTAAACTTGGGTTCGCTTTTTTTCTTATAAAAGTCAAAACAACTTTATTATAATTACTTTATTTGTACTTTTATTGTTGATTTCTACATCAAGGATCGTGGTCCTACCCCTAAAAGTGGTGTTAATACCCTCAGCGTGACACCAGACGGCGAGACATGAGACAATGAGGGCAGCTGATAACAATGAATTTTCGTGTTTTTCTTTCAGCACACTCCTGGCCTTCGCTAATTTTGCTAGCCTTAGTTGCTGAGTAGCCTTCTTGATCTTAGGTAACTTCGGCATTGCTATAAGTTCACTAAGAAGTTATAAAAACCACGTAAATAGCTAGTAACCAAACGCAAATGCCTACGCGCATGTAACTTCTTTGACGTCTGTGGCATAACTGAGTCATTCTCCGAGTCTCTCCTATAAATAACCGCTCTGAGCAGCTCGCTTCTCACCCAGTGTCACAGTACCTTTCATTGCTACCAGATGTATGAGAATTTTGAAAAAAAAACTTTAAAAATCGCTGTATATATGCAAAAATAAACACGCAAAAACGATTCTCTCAAACTCAAGTCATACAGACGACGCAGTTACGATGACGTCATCATTTAAAAACCGCTATATCTTCATTATTTATAAAGATAATTGGCTGAAACATCTGGAAAGCATGCACGGCATGTTTCAGCATAGATACAAGTAATAACTCGATTTTTTTATTTTTTCAAGTTGACATGTCATCCGCCATAGCGGACGGTCCTTAACAGGCAATATTTAGACCATACTCGTTTACGCCTTTTTGCTTCCATCCTAGTTTGAAGTGAATTGCCGTAGCAGCAACTACTATGAGATTCAGGGCCTCTGTAACACGGTTTTTTGGACTTTGCTCCTTGTCAAAGCATCGGATGTAGCTGAAAGTTGACATATGTATATTTTACAACCACACAAATTTTGTCAGCATTATCAATACCTAACCCGATAGTTTTTAATTTTTATAGAGTAAAAATGATCTAGCCGACGCCATGGCCAATGATTACGAGCCAAGAGTCGAAAAACATTCATTACGTAAGCAAGGTAAACAAACACCTTTTGACTAAATGTTGCCCCGCCCATCCACCAGACAGAAATTCCATCGGCTCTGAAACCCAAAGACTTTATGAATGGCGGAACGATACTTAGATGTGGGTGGGGTATCAATGCTAGCGTAGTAATACTACTGTAGCAGTAGTGCCGCAACAGTATAGCAGTAATATACATGAATTAAACGTTTAGGCCAACTGCTGGGATCCTTGCGGATCATTTAGCACTTCTTACAACTACTCGAGAAATTAGTTTCTATAGCCAGAAGTTAAATTTTCTAATCCAACAGTGCCCATGGTAGCCTTCAGTGTTATCCTGAATTATAACGAGGCGAAAGTGGGTGGAGCCTCATGAAGTCATCATTCTGACGATAATTATTGGTGAAGGTTTAAAGCCAATATACGGTACCGGCTATTTTTTTTCAGTAAATAGTAGATAGCCAATAAATAAAAATTGCTTGACATTGGATATAGCAGTTATCAAATCAAGCTTGTCTACTATGTTTTTGATAATTACCAACTATTCCCTACATCTTGTCAATCTGATTGTGACCTATAAAGTAGACTGTAATTTCTTTGGAAACTTATTTTGGGAGTTAGACTAATAATCGAAGTGTTTTTGTATTTATTAACATATTTTGTTGGTTTGTTCATTATGACAATTATCAGTGGAGTGGATTCAAAGTTCATAAAGGTGTACTGCTTTGGTTGTATTTTAATTTTTGTCCTTGTTGCCAGAGGTTTAGCCTTCGTTACGTATAGCCAATCATCAATCGAGAAAGAGGGAAGAAATGCCTGTCATAAGTTACGTAACGAAGTGCGTTCGAAACCTTTTCTCTGAGTAAGTTGGCCCCACCCCGTCTTCAAAAAAGGTCACTTTTACATTATAAAGTACCAAATTTTATTCACCTACGTAATGGCAGAATACACTCAAAATTTATGTGTTGATATAATATGTATTCTGAATAAGCGTTATATTTATGAAATGCATAGATAAAAAGTTATTGCGAAAAAACCGTGTTACAGAGGCCCTGAATCTCATAGTAGTCTATGAAGCTCCAACTCCTAATCACCCAGCAGAGATTCCATCGCTGCCATATATTTGTTGCCACGAAAGAAGGCTGAGCGAGAAATGAGGGCAACGACCTCGAGATGACTGTCCGACTGACAGTTCTGCTCTGTACTTGTGGACGCTCGTCCGTCGAACGGTTGTTGGTGGACTGACAGGTAAACCTGAGCGTGAATATCAGGCCTGAGACGCCTGTTATCACACCTGAGAGAAGTGGATAAGATTTTCAGCAACATTTCCCATAATATCGAACATCTTTTGCTGTAGAATTTCCGTAAAATACAATGAATATCCAATACATATTTTAATCGTATATGCTTTGAATTTATCAAGATTTGTTTTCTCAACAAATTTCAACTTTCGTTGAGAAATTTTTCAAAAAACAATGATTCAAATCCATAAGATTTAATATAAGTGAAAGTGAGTGTAAAATTGATAATCCGTTTGGTAGTATTTTTTCTTATTTCTGATTGTCTGCACGGCGCTTTGCCTATTACTTCTAAAGGAGTTAATTTACTACAGTTATGATTGGTCGATATATTCAAATAGAAAAATGAAAAAAAAAAAATCCCGTAAAATATTCCAAAAAACAGAATCACATGACCGTTGTCAGCTTCAAAATCAAATTTATTTCTATCGAAATATTCAAGTGTTTATTAATATTTTCCTCTTCCGGAATGGACAGGTCTTAGGTCATTTCATCATTTCTAGCATCAAGATGAACACCCCCCCCCCCCCCCCCCCCCCCACACCCCCCCCCCCCCCCCCCCCCCCCCACCTCTCTCTCTCTCTCTCTCTCTCTCTCTCTCTCTCTCTCTCTCTCTCTCCTCCATTCTTCCATTCGAATGGAAATTCGACAGCCCCCATTGAAACAAAAAAAAAAGTGTTTCATAGTGAGAACCAGGACCCATAAATATTGTAAATATATATAGGCTACTTGAGGACAAACTTATTCCCATTTATTGAATGTCTGAGGCATTCTGAGTAATCTACAGTTTACGTCAAGATATTGTTTAATATAATAGATAAGTCATTTTTACCCTCGCTATCGATAGAAAAATCAACTTACATGTTGTGACACAAGAGTCTGAATTCTTTTACAAAATAACTGACGCTGATGAATAATGAAGTTACTGGTAGGTAAACTTTAAAAAAAATAACTGAAACAATTAACGCAAAGACGAAGGATCGGTAAATAATCTGTTGAATCGACGAGCCTGGGGTGGGTCCTGCCTGCGATAAATCAGTGTGACGTCATTATCTGGCCAACAGCCCTCTATCTCTCTCTCTCTCTCTCTCTGTCCTGATGACAATCCACCTACAGTTGTCCGAACTCTAGGCTTGGAATTTGTATACCATATATATATATATATATATATATATATATATATATATATATATATATATATATATATATCGAACTACAAATGTCCTTTAATATCTAATTCGCTCTACCTCGGAATTAATATATTTTCATATATGCTTAACCGAGGGGGAATTTATTAAGCGATAATAGAATTGGCGATCGACAGGCGCGAACCAGCGATCTCTCAATTCCAGGACTGCAGTGATGCCTTAAACCACCCCGACACCGCAAAAGATAAAAGTTCATGCCGCCTCCCACCTGAAATACCTTTCGCGCACAGGTATTTTTTGTTTTGGAGACGGCATCAACCCATCTCGTTCTCGGTGGCGTGGTAGTGCTATTGCCCGCTCGTAGTCGGGTGGTTTAAGACTTCACTGCCAGTCCTGGAATTGAGTAGGTCGCTGGTTCGCGCCTGTCGATCGCCAATTCTATTATCGCTTAATAAATTCCCCCTCGGTTAAGCATATATGAAAATATATTAATTCCGAGGTAGAGCGAATTAGTTATTAAAGGACATTTTTAGTTCGTAATATGTATATGAATCACGGTAATGTGATAGACTTTTATATATATATATATATATATATATATATATATATATATATATATATATATATATATATATATATATATGTATATATGTATATGTATATATATATATATATATATATATATATATATATATATATATATATACAATATACATATATACATATATATATATATATATATATATATATATATATATATATATATATATATATATATACTATACTATATACATATATACATATATATATATATATATATATATATATATATATATATATATAATATTATATATATATATATATATATATATCCATTCTTATGTAGTTCTATAAAATATATATTTCTTTGTACAGTAATATATATTTTCTATAACTACAAAAGGATTTTAAATCATTGTAAGTTCCTAGTTGGACGAGTGGTTTTCGCGCTCGGCTACCATTCCGGTGGTCCGAAGTTCGATTCTCTGCTCGGCCAACGCGGAATCAGAGGTATTTATTTCTGGTGGTTAGGATCCCACAACAAGCTGGAGGGGTCCCGTTCCAATGTGAACAATTGCTTCCTAGACAAGTAAAAATATCTAATCATTCGGGCCAGCCCTAGGAGACCAGTTAATCAGCTCAGTGGTCTGGTATAACTAAGATAACGTACTTAACTTTACATCATTGTGGATTATATCTCCATTTACTTGAGGTACGACATAGTACCTAGCTTCATATATATATATATATATATATATATATATATATATATATATATATACATATATATATATATTATATATATATATATATATATATATATATGCATATATATATATATGTATATATATATATGCATATATATATACATATATATATATATGTATATATATATATATATATATATATATATATACATATATATATATATATATACATATATATATTATACATCATATATATATATATATATATATATATATATATATATATATATATATATATTCTGCTATAATTCTGCAAAAGAAAAGATTGAACTGGCATTCCGTCTGTCGTCCGCCCTCAGATAGTGAAAACAACTTCTGAGGCTAGAGTGCTGCAAATTGGTAATGTTGACCATCCACCCCCAATTATCAAACATACTAAATTGCAGCCTTCAAACCTCAGTAGTAGTTTTTTTTTTTATATTATATTATTCAAAGATTAAAGTTAGCCATGATCGTGCGTCTGGTGCCAAAAACACAGTTTCATGGACCGCTGCTGAGAGTTTCATGGGCCGTGGCTGCGAGTTTCATACAGCATGATAAGCTGTACAGAAAACTCGAAAGCGCCGAAGATACTTCGGGGCATTTTTTATTACTTGCTTTTTTTATGCTCGGTTGGTGTAGGATTTTAAGCTGGCATCATTTTGGCTGTGGGAAGTTTCCGTTCTCTCATTAAGCGTTGAAGGCTGCCAAATAGTTAACTTTGTGAAGTGTCTTTATGCTTCTGTTTCTGAAAAATCTCTGGGAGTCTGCGTCGTTTGATCTTCTTTCTCGGAATGTCAGCTGCGTTCCAAAACCTTCCAGTTAATAGTTACCTTTTTGATACATTAAAAAAATGTTTAATTTTTTAGTCGGTTTCTTTAAGAGAGTATTTTGTTTTGTACTTATTTTCCAGTGTCAAGAAGTTTTTTGAAAAAAATATTACGTAATTAGCAAGAATGGAAACTAATTTAACAGCGGAAAAGAGAGAGATGAGATGAGAGAGAGAGAGAGAGAGAGAGAGAGAGAGAGAGAGAGAGAGACCACGATGCCAGTGCCTACATCATCATCATCGTTAAGAAAAAAATATATATATACATCTTTCGAGGAGGAAATATTTCCATCAGTGACAACAATTTAGGTCAATGAAACGAGCAATTATAATATCTTGCAAATAATATTCCGAGTTTCACAGAAAACCGTGGAAATTATAGATTCATATTATTCTTTGCCAATCGCAAATGATGCTCCAATATGCAAGGTCTTACCGAAACTATTTGCATCAAAACGCCTAAGAATGACAAACATTCTAAGAGAGAGAGAGAGAGAGAGAGTTCAGAAGCCTTGATATAATTTTACTGAAAAATACTGTAATCATTTTTCATATCACAAACATCTTGGAAACAGACACGTGTTAAAAGTTTATTGGCAAGACGGGACTCGTTTAAGGCCATTATATCATAACATCGAAACCGAGCAGACATCGCAAAACTATAATCGTCTTTAAGAAAGAAAACGAAAAAATTATTTGAAAACGATGACGAAAGCGAATGCCCATCGACCTTTGTTTCAAAAGTAAAAAATGAAAAATAATAAAAAAAGTCAGAAACTCGACCAACCTCTCTAATTCTTATGGAACTTCTATCATTTGTCCAAAAGTTAAAAGAACAATCCTTCGCTTCATGTGCAATCTCGCACACAATGAGCAGATGCAATCTTGTTAAATAACCAACTTTAAGAATCGTCTCGTCAAGGGGTGTTGAGGGAAGCTGGCAGAGAAAGACACGGGCGTCGTGTTCGTCTGGAATTCCAGGGACTAATCAGGTCATAAAAGGACAGTTTTTCTATTGGAAAAGGACTTACTAGGATAGGTTTTATTAGGTCACATTGGTCAGTTTTTTATTGAAAAAATAATCTATAGAAGAAGGCCAATCCCAAAGGAATCATGCCTGTAAATGAGTGCTAAACAATTTCATGATATTATTTTTATGTATGTATGCATATATGTATATAATATATAGATATAGATATATACATATATATAGATAATTCAAGTATATATATATATATATATATACTCAAATTATGTTGTTTTCAAAATCAGTAACTTTAGCGGACGCGTGAGTATATGAATTGTTGGACAGAGTCGGCCAGACATGTCTTTACCACAAAACTTGCCATGAGAAACAGAGAATAAACAAAAAAATAAGGGCTTTTCCAATACTCACATAAAGGAAAGAGATTAAATTATTTAAACCTATTAAAATATAGGTTATTATAGGAGACACCTAAAGAGCATAAACACGGAAAGACACCACAAGGCATTGAAACTGCAAATATTCACATGGAGCATTTCTCCCTCTCTCTTACCCAACCTGCAAAGGGCGTTGCATCCCTGGGCCGTATTTTTCCCTCTCTCTCTCTCTCTCTCTGAATGCGGCTCTGGTATTGCATCATTATTTCCAAAGGCAGTAAGCATTTACATTGTTTGTCAACGAGTTATATATTTCTAGAGGTGTCTCGCTGTCGAACTTCTCAGTTCCAGAGGTCCTTTATTCCTCAAACGCTGGACCCTGGAACAGCCTCCCAGAGGATGTCTTTCAACTGGAACTTCTGAAGTTCAAGCGAAGATGCAATGCGTTATGACCTTAATACAATTAAATTTGTATTCCAATATTTTACTTACATTCTTATTTTTCTTACAAGTATGTTAATGTATATGTTTTTCTTATTACTGATCTCCTCTTTCTTTTATTTCCCATTATCTTCTGCTACTTCTTTCGAATGAACACCATATTGTTTGGAAGCTTGAATTTCAAGTCAGAAGCCCCAGTGGTTCGGATAGTTCAATATGAACAGGGCTCATCTGCTGAATAATAATAATAATAATAATAATAATAATAATAATAATAATAATAATAATAATAATAAAATAATAATAATAATAACGGGTGACTAGTCCTTATTCATTAGAAGTAAATTTAGCGGCCAAAAGTTTTTATGATTTTTATTCAAGTTTTGTAATAATACGGTATTAAATATTCTGAATAGAAATGAACTGGATAACCTCCACTTTATTCATTTCCAGTTTTATAGTAAGGCCTGTGTATTCTATAAATAAAGCAGGTAGACAACAAAATTCCTTTTCTTGATTGTTTAATAATCAGACACACGACAGAATACAAATTTACCATATACAGAAAACGAACGTTCTCACTTTCATACATTCACTACTTTAGCTATCACGACATTGCTATCAAGATAGGTGTAGCTAGCAACCTATTCTTAAGAGCCTTACGAATTTGTTCCCCAGGTTTCCTGGAAAAAGAATTTGAACTAATTAGTAAGCAACTTTCGTCTTTAAAGTATCGTGACCATATAATTGAGAAAGCAATTCACAAAGCAAACGTAATTTTCTACCGACCCCTCATAACAAGACCAAAGAGACACCCAACAATGTAATAAAAATTTCTCACCTGGACACGATTAAGACAGTGACTCAGACCCTCGGAAATTCTAACCCTTTTGCATTTACTTACCCAAACACCTTAGCCAAATTCCTGATTAACGTCCAACAAAAGACTTTCCCCAAGGAAACAGGAGTCTATGAAATCCCATGCCAGCCAATCTTACATCGGATTTACAGGAAAATCACTTCCCCAGAGATTAATACAACACAAACGGTCAGTAAGGTATGGACAACAGAACTCAGCTATTTTCAACCATATAAATGAATATAACCATAGAATAAACTGGAATCTGTCACGTATAATTAATGGTAGCAACTGCCTGTACAAGAGTTAAATGATGGAATCGGCCTTAATAAAAGAGAGGCAGGTAATGAACATCTCAAAAGGAGTATGGGATTCAGATGTGATCGACAAGGTTTTCATTCAACCAACGCTTAAGAAGATTAAAGGAAGATTATCAGCGGGGGTGACCTAAATTGGCTTGCCTGTGGATGGATCTCTTGGTATAAATACCACCTTTCCTGTAAACTTTTCTCATTCTTATACTTGAAGAGAGACACAGCAGTCTCTGAGATATAGTACTTTTCTATCTATATTTTGGTGTTTTTATGGGCTCCTTTTATTATATATATTACTAATATAATATATATATATATATATATATATATAATATAATAAATATATATATATATTTATATGTATATAATATATATATATATATATATATATATATAATATATATATATATATAAAATATATTATATTAATCATATTATATAATTATATATATATATATCATATATATATATATATATATATATATATATATATAGTATATATATATATATATAATCATATATTATATATTAATATAATTATATAGCCAGCTTTGGACAATTTAACGTAAAATATATATACACGAATTACTCACGTTTCCCATCAAAGTGGAAATATCTTGGAACTCTGGATACCGAAGGAATAGATTGTTTTATTTTTCCATTGCCTGATTTTCGCCCCCAAGAAACTAATATATTTAAACAATCTTCACAGAAAAGTAATTGTACCTTAACTGAAAAATAATATATATATATACGTATATATATATGTGTGTGTGTGTGTGTGTGTGTGTGTGTGTGCGTGTGTGTGTGGTTGTGTTTGTGTGTAAATTTACTTTCTTCTATGGTAAACTTATCGTACACATTGAATGGAATTTCAAGTAGGAATGTAGATATGAATGTTTATCGGGAACCCTAACCATTCTTGGCTGACGACTGAAATTTAATGTATCGGTTGCTGTAACTAACTTTACGTTAATATTTCCACAATATCTTTCCTTAAAACTTTCTAAAAAGACTTTATTTCTACCGAAAAAGCAACTTTCCTTTCAAAGTTCAATTTAATTCCTTTCAAAACATCTTAAAAGATTTCACGCTTTGTGTTTATTCCCTCCAACACTAGGCCGAACCATGTCTCCAGGAGTCTCTCCAGGCCTCCAATATGCAAAGTATAGATCTGCATCACAATTCTACAGCCTAATCCTTATCTATTTTTTGAAACCTGCGATAGTTTCCCTTACAGTATATAATTTCTCCCTATATCCCGCCATATGGCTAATGGTATTCATCTTATAAAGTTGCAACATCATACACGAATTAATTTCGGTTTAGCAATATAGATCGTACTAGACTGATGTATGACCTTAGTTTGCATGCAATTCCTGTCTGCTGGATTTGCAAATCGTATTCAGCTTCCAAACTATTTGCCTTCGTTTAGCGTTTCAATTAACTCCAGCTCAAGAGATACTGAAGCGGCAATAGCGTTCTTTTTCCACCTGGTATTTTTAGTTTTCTGTAAAGGAAAACTGTCGAGATGTTTATGTGTGTGTCCGTCCGCCCTTTTCTGTCTGCCCTCAGATCTTAAAATCGGCTGAGGCTTGAAGGCTGCAAATTGATATGTTTCATCCATCCTCCAGTCATCAAACATACCGAATGTCAGCCATCTAGCCTCAGAGTAATTTTTATTTTAGTTCAGGTTTTAAGTTAGCCATGGTCGTGTCTCTGCAATAACACAAGCCACCACCTGGCGGTGGCTGAAAGTTTCATGGGTCGCAATTGAGAGTTTTATGGCTGTAGCTAAGAGTTTCATATAGCATTAAACGATGTGCAAAAAGATCGATTGATCAGTAGAAACTTTGGCCCATTCTATACTTGTTTGATATTGCCTGTGATCTAAAAAGACTTAATAATATAGGTAAAAAAAAGTAGACGGCAAAAGAGGGACGGAGAGCAACCGCGTTTGTGATGTGAAACTCAGAGACAGAAACAAAATTCAAAATCGGGAATTACTTCCCATAAGAATTTCCCCGTTAACGCCCACTCTTCTCCAAACATCAATTTTCCCATGCAGTACTTAGGATACATAAAAGTCTTAACCGTTCACTATGAAAGAACCCTCTTATATCCACTAAGGTAAGTAGGGTTTTTTCCCCATTCCGGGAAAAATTCCTTTATGTTTCAATAGAGAGAGAGAGAGAGAGAGAGAGAGAGAGAGAGAGAGAGAGAGAAAATACACTTGAAATACTTTAGTTTTGACGTAAGTGTAGTTTTCTGTGAAAGCGGCAAGTGTTAGCTTCTCTATTTTCTTTTTCTTTTTTCATAGTTAAGCTTTTCCCAAAAGACTCCTATTCCAACAAATGGGAGCTACAGGTCTTCCCCCACCCCCCTCCCACCCCACATCCTTTCAAATAATTGTTTCTTTGTTTTCTAGGCAGTTTATTCACTACTAGCAAGGGTTCAGTAACCATTTGTATGCTTTCACTTCACGTTAGATCTTGTAACAGACTCTCATTTAAGGTACAGTTCAAATTGTTTTAACTGCTTCTGTGTTGGGCGTTACAATTTTTTGAGGTTAGTTATTCCCAATAATAAGATACCATCTATAAAGCTTGAGTTTGCTTCAATTACTGATCGTCATTTGAAAATTCTCTCTCTCTCTCTCTCTCTCTCTCTCTCTCTCTCTCTCTCTCTCTCTCTCTCTCTCTCTCTCGTTAAAATGTGGCATAGCCTTCAGCTATCAGACGCCAGTCAATCGAAACAATATTCGGGAGAAACAATCCTTTTCCGGACACAGATTTGAGGCGTCTAAGTCGGGATCCATCTCATTCCTATTTGTAGTCCGCATCCAAACGTAAAACTGATTCAAATGCTGCAATGGATTGCTGACTAGACCCCACCAGATGCAATTGAAAAGCAAAGAGACTCTTTTCCTCTCAGTGGGCATTATTCCTCTTTCAATCCTCAAGTATCCTGCAATGTATTGCGAGGACGATGGCGAAGCCGTTTCAATGATCGACTCAGCGAATCGAAGTTCGCCTTTCCGTCAAGGCGATCTATTTCTTTGTGATAAATTGGAAGTCTTTCGTGTGTGTGTGTAGATTCCATATGTTTTATAAGGAGGAATATGATTTTCTTGTTTAATTATGGGTAAATAACTTGTACTGGTTGTTATGAGGAATTTATCAAAGCTGACTTTAAATAAAAGTAAATAATTTTTACTGGATTATTAAGAGGAATTCAATTAAAGACTGACCTCAACTATGAACAAATAATTTGTAGTGGAATGTTCAGAGTAATCTTATTCATTTATGTTGGATCGTTAAGAGAATTCAATTAAATGCTGGCCTCAATTATGAGTAAATAATTTTTATTGGATCATTAAGGGGAATTCTATTATGGCTGACCGTGAATGGATTCCTTCATTTCATTGTTCATACGCAGACATTAAGAAAATAAAAATAAATAAATAAATAAATAAAAAATAAAAAAATAAATAAAAAGCACAAGCAGGAAAACCGTTGCCTCTAATTTTGACAGTTCAGTGCATAAACAAACCAAACACAGAAGGGAGATCAAAACCTAAGCCACCCGTTTCTATCTCATTGACTTGGGACATCTTTAAGAGGAGCGATGCAGAGAGACAGACATTTACATTAAATGTTTTAGGGTGACAATACAAACAAACTTAGTACTCATTTAATAGTACTCATTAAATGTTTCTGTTTATTTACTTCGAATCACTATAATTCAAATATTTTTATATTTTACAATACGGATATTCAGCAATGGTGAAACACAAGCTCTGATATGAACAAACAAATCTTATTCGTCCAGAGAGAAAGAGAGAGAGAGAGGGAAAAAAGGAGGGGGGGGTGAGAGGAGAGAGATTGATGAGAGAGAGAAGAGGCGAGAGAGAGAGAGAGAGATGAGAGGAGAGGAGAGAGGAGAGAGAGAGAGAATGATTTTCCCAGGGAAAACTGGACAGCATTCATACATTCTCTGAGAACGTAATTCAATCTGAATAAAACTTCCACCTCCTGCGATATGACCACGGGCGGAAGTAAAGGAAGATAAACCGCTTTTCATTTCGAAAATAGCGAAAAAAAATGTTTGTAGCGAAGGAAAAATAAAATTTCTGTTGAAATTCCCATCGACATGAATTATTTGATATTAGGGGACGTTCCTTCAAGATTTGCAAAGCAGTAATGAATGTTTGTGAAGATCAGGAAGTCTCCTGAGGGCGCATGAAATCTCAGTAGTATACACACTCATGGACTGAATTGAATTGGATATACAATTTAGGCCAAAGGCCAAGCACTGCGACCGAAGAGGTCATTCAGCGCTGAAACGGTAATTGACAATAAAAGGTGTGGAAGGCGTAACAGATGGAAAACCTCGCAATTGCACTATGAATCAATTGTCAGGAGAGGGTGGAAAGTAAGATGTAAGAAAGAGAATGAAAGGAAGTACAGTAAAAGGAACGAAAGGGGTTACAGCTAGGGCCGAAGACACGCTGCAGAGAACCTTAAGTGATGCCTACATGAAGTCCACTGACGGAAGTAACCCACTTCGGGGGTAATATACTTCTCCAAAAGCAATATCAACCCATCGAGTTGCATATCAAATTCAAGACTACGTGGATATCATTATATCTTTTAGAAGTGACTCCCATAGTTGAACTAAGCTTTTACTGATGTATAATGGCAGTAGCATATGTGTTTTTACTTTGACAAACCCAGCAGCATTCCTTGCATCTTCAAGTAATCAATTGTAGAAAGAAACATACACACACACACACACACACACACACACACACACACACACACACACACCCAAATAAAAGCTTTTATATTTAGAAATGTAGCCAGTTCAGCCTAAAATAGAAGTATGATCGCGTAAAGAACATCTAAAACCAATATATGGAGTACTCAGCAGCTGTAACCAAACTATGCAGCATAAATAAGAAATAGAAATAATATTAATATTAATAACAATAAAAAAAATACTCATAGGAACGTGAGCTTTAAAATACAGGAACAAATCCACAGTTATGTAGTATATGTACATGTATTTAACGATAAAAGTGTACGGATAGTTTTTGGGAATCTGTTCGGTTCCCCGTACAGATTCCCGAACGCTGTCTTTACAGTTTTATCGTTAAATATATGTACGCATACAAAACTGTGAATTTGTTTGTCCAATAATAACAATGAACGCTTAGACATCAGCTGTCCGAACCAGAACATCCACCCATCCAATTGACGCATTACTCCTGTCATTTTTTCTTTCTCTAGATCCAGAGCCACTTCATAGTAAATACCAAATTAGAAATCACTTCTTTATAAATATTAAATAAATAGAAAAACCTTTTTAGTAAATACCAAACTGGTAGAGAACCGCTCTTTGTTAATAGTAAATTAGTATAAAACCCTTTTTAGTAAGTACCAAATTAGTAGAAACGCAAAACACTCTGAAACGTATAGGTGATAGAAATTCATTTCTCGATATAATGTGGTTCGGATCCCACAATAAGCTGTAGGTCCCGTTGCTAGGTAACCAATTGGTTCCTAGCCACGTAAAAATACCTAATCCTTCGGGCCATCCCTAGGAGAGTTGTTAATCAGCTCAGTGGACTGGTAAAACTAAGATATACTTACTTTAGCAGAAAACCCAATCACTTTATAAAACGTATAAGTGACACATTGACTATTCTTAGCAAATACCAAATAAGTAGAAAACCCAATCACTTTATGAAACGTATATGTGACACATTGGCTATTCTTACTAAATACCAAATAAGTAGAAAATCCAATCACTTTATGAAACCTATACTGACACGTTGACTACTTTTAGTAAATATCAAATTAGTAGAGCACCCAATCACTTTGTGAAACGTATTAGTTGACACATTTACTATTCTTAGTAAACACTAAATTAGTAGAACATCCAATCACTTTATGAAACGTATAAATGATACATTGGCTATTCTTAGTAAATACCAAATTAGTATTAAACCTAATCACTCTATAAAACGTATAGTGACACATAGACTATTCTTAGCAAATATCAAATTAGTAGAAAGCACAATCACTATGGAATGGGTAAGAGACACACTGACTAAACTGTTAGTGCGAACAATCGGGAAAATAAGAATATTAATTGAAAAGAACCGCGCAGGAAGTTACGTGATATCCCCAAAGAGCGAGCGAACGGTAAATAACAATGAGAACCAATCACGGCATCAAACAGCTGTCTTTTGACCCGAGAGGATAAAACCGTCACTTAACTAAACAGAAGAGACAAAGAGAATTTATTGGACAAATGCGACGTCTGCAAATATGCCGGATCAGGTGACATTCGAAGGGTCAGATTCGAAGGCAATCGCGGACAACAGGGAAGAGTAAACTTTGTTAATTTAACGATCGCTCTTGTTAAACAGTTTCAGGGAAACAGTCTTTGACTTACAATCAAAGAGTGTTCGTTAACGACGAGGAACAGTTTGAAGTCAAATCGTTGCAAACTCTACTGCATCTCTAACTTATGTTATTTTTACGTAAATTAGTCAAAGGAACGCTACCCTGTTTCTCGCTTTACCTTGAAACCTCCGTAATTTCATCTCAATTACATTAGTTAAGGTGGCATCACTAAAATAAGAGTAAGAATCAATGATATAGAGCCAAAGCGTCACCTTGGTTCAATAAGCAACGGAGAGACAGATTTATCCGCAAATATTTGTCCCTTACATAAGTGGAGCGATCATCATAATGTCAGGGACCTATGACACCTTACGAAGGGATGAAATAATACTTTCGGAAGAATGCTAGATTTTTTTTAAGATAGTACGTAAATTAAAAATAAATAAAACAAATTTGAATAATCATGCTTTCGCCTCAAAGAGAAGGCAGATTGACAATTAAATTCAACAAAGAACGCACTCAGAGAAAGCATATACAGCTTCAAAACAATAAACACCTTCTATTGGTTTCCTTTCTCTTGTTATTATGTGAGAGAGAGAGAGAGAGAGAGAGTCCATTTTCCGGAAACAGGTCACAATTTCCCCTTCCCCAGTGACGACTCGCAAACAAGTTTCTTATTTGCTGACAGTCCCCCAGTGACAGGATCAGCGTCATCATTTTCGTCCTTCATTCCAGAGTCACGTGGAAGAGGACCTACATCATCTGGCGCTCTGAACACGAGGCATTATGGAGTCAAGTTATATCGGAAACTATACCTATAAAAAATCAAGTTGCATTTACACTCTCTTGGAATAATATTAATAAACATGAAATTCGCTTTAAATTTTCACAGGACACGATTTGACAATGATGATAGAAAGGTATGTGTAAAAGATTTAGTGTTAGGGAGGACCCATCTGTTCCAGTCCTACGATAAAAGCGAGTATCTGGTGAATTCATTAACAGCAAAACATTTCATTTAATTATATGTAATATATGAAAATACAACGCGTTACTTGGCTGTGATATTTATAGGGTGAAGAAACATGAAATTAAGACTCTACTCCGCACCCGAATCAGTTCTTTCATGACACAATGAAAGAGATGGTTAATCTGAGGTTAACAGCCATTTTCTTTGAGGCCGAAGCACTGGCGTAGTTAAATTGATTTTCGTCTGACTACAAAAGACGGACCTTCCCTATTATCGCAAAAGATTATTGAATTTTTCAGCGTATCATCTGATTTACTACGACGAAGAATTGCATTAGATAAAAAAATCACCGGGCAAATTAATCTGTTCATATTTTTCATAATATCATTCATATATAACCTTCCTGAAATATTTTACCATAATATCTAAACACTTTTAAAACTCCAATATATCTTTACATTGAAAAAAAAGGTAACCTAAAGTTAGGATGGGAAATAATTTTCTTTATCACCTTGACACAGGTGGTATGCACCATTCCAATTGTAAAAGAAATCTATAGTTTAAACCCAGAGAGAGACTAAATATACTCTTACGGCGACAGTCCTTTCTATATCTGTAAAATATTACATCTTTGTTGAGGTACTCTTAGAATTCCAAGTAAGCTGAGAATATGGGGTATTTTACGTGCGTAGGTGATTTCCTAGACAGTTGAAGGTTCCCAGTACCTTAACAGCCGGATAAAGTTTACAGCGAAGCAATTGAATCGGAGGATTTGATATAAAAATGTTCCCGGTGCGTCGCTTCTAGATGGCTCTGTGAATATTCCAAGTCTCGCAGCACAGCGAAAAGAGGCAATATTCCTCGTAATCTGAAAGTACCTCGAGATAATGTCTCTCTCACGCTCTTCAGGCAGCTTGAGGAAGCATTTCTTTGAGCCCAATCTATAAATGTTCAGAAGCAAAAATTACCCGTAGCAAAAAATTGTCATTACATGTTCCAAGAAAAAAAATTTCATATACATATGAGTGTCTTTCTTCTTCTTCTCTTCTTCTTCTTCTTCTTCTTCGGCGAGAGAGAGAGAGAGAGAGAGAGAGAGAGAGAGAGGTTTTAGACTGTTTTACTGTAAACAAAACTACTGTATCCAAATCCAAACTGGCATAAGATAAAATTTAGTGACAACTGTAATAACATTTTATCTGGAACATCCTAGCAAAACCTATGAACAGTTTCTGTAGTGGCTGTAAATTCTCCTAATTAAGTCATTTCACTTCAGAACTAGTCATTTCCACCGAAAACCGTAGGACAACAATAAAAAATATTTCCTCGAGAAAAATCTGCATTAATTCAAATCTTCCAGTTGAAATTATTGGAATCTTTCAATCTTCATAATCTGCCTCTCGGAAATGCCCGGAAGTTTGTCAATTTGAAATCCACAAAATCGTTTAGTGGGATTAACCTAATCTTTCAATATACAAGGTATCGAATATTTCAGAGCACAGGAATTTCTA
>NC_061107.1:33643009-33653009 GCF_015104395.2 Macrobrachium nipponense | reverse complement strand
GGCGTAATGGGAAAATTAAACAACCGTAAATTACAACTTAATACTCTACTTTACAATGAAATCACAATAAGCTCTGTCGTTTACAAATGCAGGAAAAATCGAGATTAAAATAACATTAATTTGAAGTTGCAGGTAGAAAATGAAAATCATCAAAGCTGATTTTCTGAGAAGTTAATAATTAGTAACGCGTATAAAACACTTTTTCATGATGCTTTTGTTAATTTCCTTGTCATTTTCTGTTTTGCAAGTGTAATATAGTTCTCAGAGCTAATCTCTGCACTGTTTTTCAGGTACACAGAACTTGATGAAGCAACCATGGTGCAGATCAAAAGGGCAACGATAAAGTCAGTCAATGATATTCCCACGTCCCAACGATGAGCAGCTGAAACTGTTCGTGAATTTGTAGCTCTTTGCTAAAATCGCCAAAACACAAAGTTAAACTTCTTCAGCATCCTTATAAAACTGTCGTTAGACCACATCTCTTATGACAGGGCATTAACCGTTTATAACTTTTTTCATTCGACTATTTGCCTAATTTTTTAAGATGACGGAATAGCTGTTTAAATCTTATCTAGTATAGGCCTAGAGTAAGAGAGAGAGAGAGAGAGATGCACTGGTGTGGTCTCATAACTCCTAGAAATCGATAGGTTTGGCAAGCCATAGAAACAAATGAAAACAGAGAGACTAACCTTACAGAACAGCGAGGATTCCATTGTTTCATTTTCATGACTCCTACAAGATCTAAAACAAACGATTGTCGTTAGCCTATTTGGAGGTCATTCCCCCTTCAGCCATCTAGTAGACGCTATAATGATCCCTTCCATGAAATCATCGGTGGCTCCCGAGAAAAATTAAAAGCACATTTAACTTCTATCAGTATTTAATTGGTGATGAAGCTCGCACCCATCAAACAGAAACTGTCAGTCATGACCCCTCATAAAACATTCATTCAACACGGTGCTACTTTGGCTCGTTATCTAAGCGTCACCTACTCCCAGGCGCTAGTACTAAACACCGTGTTGTGAATGTAAAGTAGACGCCCGCACGAATACATAAATATAATTTGTCGACCACACATAATAGAAATGGTTGTATATAGTACTACTCCGACTCCCGGGGGGCTATAGTAGATTCAACTCAAGCGTGCATATGAGGTCTAGGCCAGTCCCTTACGACGCTCTTGATTGGCTGTTGATAAGCCAATCACAGGGCTGGAAACTCTGTCTCTCTCGAGAGTTCACATAGGCAGGATGTATGTTCCACCTCTCCTGAGGGATAATTTTGCAAGACGTATCACTCAGGAGATATGTAACATACATCATGCCTATGTGAACACCAGATGCACGCATGATGTGAATCTACTATAGTACTAACCACGGCTTCCCAAGGAGCTTCCGCCCACGTTTAATACCAGCACCAGGGCCAAGTAGCACTGTTTACATTTCCGCCATGCACTTTTATATTGCACGTATTTTCGTACTTTCAGGATTTTCTGGCACTTTTATGATAACTTCTCTTTCATCTAACGCTCATTAGCCTTTCTCGTCCTTACAACAGAAACCTCCATCTTGCACTCTGCCCTTTCAGAACTTCCTAATTCATACAGCAATCTCACCGAGGTGAACCTATAATGATCAAGTCGGACATCTTCGTGTAACCAAACTCCATTAAGATAGATTTGTAATTAGCAGCTTCGTCTGCTTTGTTCTTTTCCTGCTCTACTGCATTTCATCCTATATCACCAGGGAAATAACACTGACAGGTTTTATTTACTCTGTTCTGGTCATAAAAAACATTAGCACACCCATAAGACATTGCATCAACGGTAACCTGAACAATCTTGTTTTAGGCCGAAAACCATATCACTTCTATACTACACTAAGAATAACAGTGGACCAAGTGCACCACCCGGTGGAACTCAAGGCTCTTTGGTTCACTAAAGATCCCATCAATAGCAACCCGATCCTGACTACCTGTAAGGAAGTCCTGAAGTAAGCCTAAAACATATCCACCCGCTCTGAAATTCTGAAGTTTATAAGCAAGTCCCTTATGATTTACTACATCGAAATCAGCACTAAGATCTATTTAAACTACTCTACAATTAAAACCCTTACCAAGGTTCTCTAGCAAAGCGTATTATAAGTACCCAATACTTCCTATATGCATATTAACTATCAACTGACAATTCTTTGTATACCACATACTTGTATAGGGACATAAAATAAGTTTCTGCAACTTTGGAGAGCCCCGGGAGAAGAGAAGTTGGTCTATAGTTACTGCAGTCTACAAATATACCGCTCTTTGTAACAGTCACTGTATTACTAAGCTCGTGCTCATCTGCAAAGATACTACGTCGACATAAAAATCTATAGAATATACTGATCATGAAAGCTAACACACTAGAAACTTTAAAAAAAAACAAGGGAAGAAAACCATCAGGATTTTTGTCATCCCAGCTATCAGATTATCAAGAATTTTTCTTGGCATCCCCAGAACGAAATGCAAATTTTGCCAGAAGAGGTTTCACAAGATTTGGAGACAAATCTTATGAAACAACAATCCTTCCTACTGATTTTGATTTCCTTATAGTCCATCCCTTCTAAGTATTATTTCTTCAAGTCTTTTTTTAAAAAAACAAAATATCAATGTTTTTATGTCTTACTCTATAACAACATAATGAAATCTCAGTTTCTTGAAACTCACTGAACCTCTTTGCAATTCTCACGAATTTAGCCAATTCCTCTACGTATTTATTCCTTTATTTTCCATTCCTTTTCCTAATTTGCTTTATCTAATTTTTACATCTTTTTCTCTAATTCCACTTTTGTCTCCGATTTCTCCCTGTTTTCCCCTTTGGTTCTCTCTCTTTATCATCTTTTCTATTTTTCTATTTGTCCTTTTATCCCAAAACCTCTCGTAAAATTCCATTCATTACGAGCTGCGAGTACTTTTATCCTTCCCATGTAAGACTTGCAATGCAGAAACGTCTTTTGGATTTCATCTTCCTTACGTAGTATTAGTCATTATATTCCTGTAAACTTCTATTCTTTAAGGCACTTCTTTACTAATGGGGAGTCTTGCAGATCTATTTATATATATAGAAAATCTCGGAAAGTATCTATCTCTTTCTTGTTAGATAGTTTTTCCTTATATTTGATTACACAGAATTCTGTTATTTCTTCTTGGGATAAAAAAGAACCTCTCCCCCCCCCCCCTCTCTCTCTCTCTCTCTCTCTCTCTCTCTCTCTCTCTCTCTTCTCTCTCTCTGGGTTTCTTGTAGAAGGCATTCTTTTACACATAAACACAAGTAAACATTTATGAATTATATTAAAAATATAAAAAGAAAAACCATCCTAAATGGACTGGCAAGCAATATCTATAAAAGCAACTGACTTTTCATCAGTCTTCAATTATGTTAATTAATAAAACTTTCTCTGAGCTGGTGGAATCTTCGAGAATCTGAGACAAATCTGGTTCCGGACCCAATCAATAATAATAATAATAATAATAATAATAATAATAATAAAATAATAATAATAATAATAATAATATGGAACAAGCCCATAGGCGCTATTGACTTGAAATTCAGGTTTCCAAAGAAAACGGCGTTCAATAGGATAAAGTGAGATGAGGTAAGGGGAAATACAGAAAGAATAAACCTAGCTTATTTTTAAAAAATAATAAATACATGGATAAATAAAAATGTATAAAAATGCAAGGACAATCACAGACTATCTGGTGTTCACAGAACACCATACAGAAACCAACCTTTGTAGTACAAGGATACCACTACACATTCAAAATACGTGTGTGTGTAGTGGTAAGATTTACACGTGTACTTTAGTTTTACTACAACAAATAAATCTTCTAAAAACAGCCTGTATGGTATGCGTGTAAATAATACATATCAAAAGAATAGCAGGGAGTATCTCGAAGAAAGGGAAACCATTATTAGAAAAAAATAAGAAAAACATAAATCCATTTCAGGTATGAAATAATATACTGTATATCAAACTGACGGTTAGGGAGTTGGATATCTCCAGCATTGTGCTAAACGAACTGCAACATGTCTAATACAGTGAACTTCCTCTACCTTTCCAACCCAGTCTGCTGACTCTATATCTTAGAAATAAAACACATTCATAAAATTAACTCGCTCTGGGTATTCCAGTTTGCCAGGGGCTGCGCTCTGTCAACTAAAGTTTGCGTGCAAGTGATATCTCGCAATCTCTACGCTCCGACACGCTCACAGAGTAATGCGCAATTTTACAATTTAAGAGACTGAACTATAACTATCGACGTCATAATGATCATACGTACATGCTTCAGGTCTTCAATACACTTCGTGGAGAATTTAACTCTTTCATCTTTGCAAGAACCAAACACAGAATGTATTATAGACTTGCTAAAGAAATTATCCTTAGCGGAAAATAACCCAGATCTTCTAATACACTTTGTGGAAAATTTGACTCTTTCGTCATTGTAAGGACTAGCCACAAAAAGGATCATAGACTTACTAATATAAATGCTAACCGTACGAAAGGATCCCCAGCGGAAAATAAATGTGGATTATTTATTTCCACTTGAACAGGAATCTTGTTTACGTAAAGAGATACTCCTAATCAAGATCTTTGCTCCTAATAGCTACCCCATCATCACACGCACAGAAACCGAATACAGTTATGACTAAAACAGATCTGGTATACATACTACTTCTTTTATCACATGGAACTCAGCTTGGTTATGAGAGAGAGAGAGAGAGAGAGAGAATCGTGCAACATTCACGCCAAATACCAGATGTTATTCCATTCAATACATGGAACTCTGCTTGATTAGGAGAGAGAGAGAGAGAGAGAGAGAGCATTATTTCAAATGACTATTGTGAAATGACTATGAACTATCTCTTTCATAATCAATCGCCTTTACGAGATCTCCCATGCAGGGATAAACCGACATGCAATATATATTATTCCTCTATTATTATTGTAATGAAGCAACTTTTCTGAAAAGAAAAAAAAAATGCCTTCCATAGGTAACCCCTTTTTTTAATGTGTTCGTGATAAAGACGACATTTTTATGGAGTCCATTTTCATAAAGTGTAAAATTACTGTTGCGCAATTATGCCTGACATTCTTAGGGACACGAGATGACCTCAGCATAGGTACTACCATTCTTTATATGAGTAAATTAAACCGGTTATTCTTGGTCAAATATTAACGTGCTAATTTTAACCAACCCCCCATCCCCCCACAACATAAATTATTATAGTTTTTACATATAAATTTCCTTCAACTATTGCATTTCCTTATATTCCTGAAAAATTCGTACCCAATCCAACAGCCCTTAAATATGAATTCATGATATGAAATCCTATGAAAGAGCTTTCCTCATAGCTTCGAATTCATGAATAATACTCCGGGATAAATGAAATGGTTTCACTGATGAACGATTTGCTTTATAATTCTTTAAGAATAAATTACCCCTCTTTTGGGGGGGGGCTGGGGGGCGTGGTCAAATATTACCCTACTAATTTCACCCACACAAAATTGGTTGAGTTTTTACACATGAATTTCCTACAACTATTGCATTTTCATATATTCATGAATTATTCGTACCCATTCCATCATCCCTTAAACATCACTTCATAATTTTTTTTAATGAAATATCAAGGAGGTGCTTTAGTCACTGCTTTGAAATTCATGAAATATATTCCGGGGTAAATGAAATGATTTGCTTTAACAGCCGCGTGAAATCCAATCCTGAATGGGCTATTGGGGAGCCTTAGTCCCTCTCTGATGGCCGCGGTGAGATGCTGATTAAAACTTATTGACTATTTATTAGTGCATTAATTTGCATAGCAAAAGTATCGCTCATCCGTTCCGCTTCAAGCAAGTGAATGTACGTCTTAGATATGAAATATTAACGCCTCTCTCTCTCTCTCTCTCTCCTCTCTCTCTCTCTCTCTCTCTCTCTCTCTCTCTCTCTTAAGTATATGATAATTGAACTATATCAGGCTATCTGACCTTTTCTCCCTTCTTGCAAGTAATTGAAAAGGATTGATTTCAAAATATGTTTTCCTCTCTCTCTCTCTCTCTCTCTCTCTCTCTCTCTCTCTCTCTCTCTCTCTCTCTCGTACTTTTTACGTTGATGAGGAGCCACACCATACAAGGCATTCACATGCATACACACATCTATATAGTATATTCATGAACATATATATATATATATATATATATATATATATATATATATATATATATATATACATAAATATATATATATATATATATATATATATATATATATATATATATATATATATATACATATATATATATACATATATATATATATATATATATCTATATATATATATATATATATATATATATATATATATATATATATATGTATATATATATATTTATATATACACATATACATATACATATATTGAGGTAAAATAAACAGACGGCACCTCTTTAACTCACCTTATTGCAAACATGACGGAGAAATTCCTTTGAGAGGGAGGTAGTGTTGCATTAGTGAAACCTCCTATCCTTCGGGTAATAGTAAAATACATCTAATTAAACTGTGTACATATATATATAAATATATATGTGTGTGAGTTTGTGTGTGTAGATAATAATTTATGTATGTATGTATGGAATGAATGTATGTATGAATGTATGTATGCATGTATGTATGTATGTATGTATGTATGCAATCTAGAAAGGGTGATGTGAAGGTAGAATTTGTAAAAACTTCTGAAACAATAAAATTGAACAATCACTTTTAACATTTTTTATAGGACTTTTCACTTTATTGATGGTTATTTACGTAATTACTGATTTAATCTGCTCCATGCGTTGATGTGGATTTTAACTGTTCTCTCTTCTCTTGACCATACGTTGTTTCACATTATTTCACATTTCCTCTTTTGTTGCGTGTGAATTCTATTTATAAATCCTGAAGTAAATGGAATTTAAAATGTACAGATAACCAGTATTGCAAATACAAAATACCCTCATACAATGCTTAAATCGCACAGGGCAAAAATACTTTTCAGGTAAGAAAACAATGCTCGCAAAAGTTCCCGCAATTTCCTGAGGTCAGGTTGGTGCATGTCCGGGAGAATGAAGCAGATCCTTTAACCTTGCTTTTGATTCGTGAATGACGTTAATACTTTTACAGTGTTCCTTTCCTTCCGCTACCTCCTCTCCCTTCTCCTACATTGTGTCCTGTGTTGAGAGACACCCTAATTGTATATATATATATATATATATATATATATATATATATATATATATATATACATATATATATATATATATATATATATATATATATATATATATATACATATATATATATATGTATATTTATATAAATATATATATATATTATATATATTTATATATATATATATATAGATGCTTAAAATACAATAAAGTAATCAAGGCATTTACAGTCTGTGAATTATCCCGTGCGAATTTAACTCCTCGATAAGGTTTCATTCAGTATATATATATATATATATATATATATATATATATATATATATATATATATATATATATATATATATATATTCAAGGCAAGTGCAGACATGTTTTGCATTAAGACTTATCGTTATAATTACTCGCCAAAATCTGCTTATCTTCACGCCTATTACTGCTCAGATAAATGAAAACTTTTAATGAGGTTTAAAAAGTTTTGCTCAAATTTCTCTCAAGCTCTTTCGTGCACAAATACAGAAATAAAATACCTAAATAGTTAATTTGAGGAATTAATAAGTTTAAAGTCGTTGGAAAAGTCATTTAAATCCTGAACCAAAACCGTTTTTCCGAAATCAGAAGTCTAGATTATGTTAGGTGAATTTTCCGGTTCCATTGTTCGGAGAACTGGAGAGAGAGAGAGGAGAGAGAAGAGAGAGAGAGCGAGAGAGAGAGAGAGAGAGAGAGAGAGAGAGATCCTTTCTTGCCTGCTTGAATGAGAATCTTCCTTGTCCAAATTCGGGACAAATATTGGGTCAGAATGTATAATCATTCGGTTGACAACAGCCTATCAAACCTTGTTATTGTGTCATGAATTCAATAGCTTAGAGCCTTAGACTATTGATTTGTGAGACTGCGAAACTCGCATCAAAAGGCATTGAACAGAGAGACGAAATGTAATTGTAAACCATTTTGCCCTGATGTTCACGTTTGCAAAAAAGACGTATGAGATTTGAAGAAGTCGATGAAGCTAGAGGCAGGAAACTATGTCTATGAAATAAAAAGGCAAGAAAATCTTAGTAAAAACAAATTTAAAAAAACCATGAATAATAAAAGCAACATTCTTGGTTCCTTACAAAAGTAAGCTTGCTACCAACAAAATTTTCAAGTTTAACCTGGCACTCTACTTAAGTATGAACAAACTTTATATCGTAACTGACTTTGAATGCATCTTTGATATATTATTAAAATGTGCACGTGAGAAAATAGCTTAGATTCTCCACCATGGAAGCAAATATGTTACAAATGAACTGACGTATGAAGTCGCAGAACTGCGAAGCAGACCTAAGTCCAAAAATTACAGAAAACTAAGGAAGTTGCATCTGACGAAACAAAAATAATAACAATAAACTAATATGAACCTTCGCAAAAAAATTTTTATCGAAAATTTTGTACCAGTTTTCGCACCAAAAGATTGAAAACGAAACACGCACAAAAAACTCGCAAATTTTCCAAAGATTTTTTTACACCTTAAGGAAAGCCTGTGCTTTGGGCCACCCTCCCACCTTCAAAGATTCCCTCAGCTTCCAAGAAACTTCTTTTACCTGACTGAAGTCTCTTGTTTACTTTCAAATTAGTTCACTCTAAGGAATCATTGGATGTACTCGACGGTAAGATAATACAGATTATATATAAATAGATAGATAGACATATTAGATATATATATGTATAGATATGAGAGTTATATAGATATATATAGATATATATATATATAGATAGATATAGGATATATAGTAGATATATGAATATAGAAGTATATGAGGATATAGTATAGATATATAGAGGTATATATGCTATAAGATATATATAATATATAAATATATAGATAATATAATATATAGGAATATAGATTAATATAATAGACAATATATATATATATATATATATATTAAAGATAGATATATAGATGAAGTATATAGATGGTTCTATATGTATATAGATATATATATATATATATAAGAATATATTATAATATATAGATAAGATATATATTAATATTATATATATCTATATGTATAGAGATATATATAGGATATATGATATATATAGATATATATATATATGATATATGATAATATATATATATATATAGGATATATAGATATAGAAATGAGATATATATATATATAGATATATAGTATATATGAGATAGATATAGTATGTAGATATATATAGTAGATATATATATATAGAATAGATTGGGAGATAGAGGTATAGATATAGATATATATATATATAGTATATATATATATATATAGATAGATAGAGTATATATAGATATATATATATATGTATATGTTACATATTTATATATATATAGATATAGATATACTGTATATATAGATATATATATAGAGATAAGATATATATAATATATAGAATATGAGATATATATATATATGTATATATATATAGATATATATATGTTTATAGATATGATATATAGTATATATATATATCTTTTTATATATATATATATTATATAACGTATATATAATATAGTAGATATATATATATGTATATATATATATATGATAGATATATATATATATATAGTATAGATATACGATATATGGTATGTATATATATATATATATATATATATATATATATATAGTTATATATATATATGTATATATATATATATATATATATATATATGTATATATATTATATATATATATATATATGAATATATATATATATATATATATGTAATATAT
>NC_061107.1:33638009-33640509 GCF_015104395.2 Macrobrachium nipponense | reverse complement strand
CAGTCTCTCGAGAGAGTTCACATAGGCAGGATGTATGTACTTTTGAAAGACGTATCCCTCAACAGATGTGGAACATGCATCCTGCCTATGTGAAATCTCGAGAGATACTGAGAGTTTCCAGCCCTGTGTCTGGCTTATCAACAGCCAATCAGGAGCGGTTGATGTGAATCTACTATAGTACCTATAAACATTTGTTCCAAATACTCAAGTCTTGTTTGTTAGATAAACAAGTAAAAAAATGCACCAAAGGTTTTTTGGCTGTACAGCGCATAATGCTGTATGAGCCACGCCTCATAAAACTTTCAGTCAGGACCCGGCATGACCTGTCCTATAGCGTTGCCATACGCATGATCTTGGCTAATTCTAACCTTGAATAAAATAAAAATTACTGACACTAGAGAGCTGGACTTTGGTATGTGTGATGATATGAGGTTGTATGATCAGTATACCGATTTGCAGCCCTCTAGCCTCAGTAGTCCTTAAGATCTGGGGGCGCCAGAAAAGTGCGGACGGCCAGAAAAGTGCGGACGGCCAGGAAAGTGCGGACGGCCAGAAAAGTGCGGACGGACAGACAAAGCACTATCAATTACATTTATAACCTGACTCTCATAAACGTATCATCACAAACAACTGTATAAAACTTCCTTCATTCCTCACTTTGGAAAATTTTCCCCACTGTGGCCGTTCATTGATATCCACTACTTCCTTCTTCATTAAACAAAGCGGCGAAACTGCCAAAAGCAGGCAGTCAGCGTCACTCTGTATTATAGACCTTTCAAGCGGAAGACCAGTCCTGCTTTGTGAGAATGAGTGGGACCTTTGTCTTCTCTCAGTGCGGACGTTGGCCCCTCCGAATAAAGTGAAAATCTCATTTGCATGTCCTAAACGAAGAGAACGGTTACAAATTACTTGCTGGAGAGAGAAAGAGAATCAGAGAATTTTTGGAAGGACTTCACCAAGTGACATGAGGCTTTCTTGGTTTCTTCTTCCCGGAGAGCTCTCATGCTATTACAGATTACACCATTTTCAGTTTTCTGAAAAGAAAAAAAAAATTTTTTTTGAGATGGCTTTGTCTGTCCGTCCGCAATTTTCTGTCCGACCTCAAAACTTAAAAACCATTGAGGCTAGAGGGCTGCAAATTGGTATGCTGCTCATCATCTACCCTCCAATCATTCAGCATTATACCGAGACCACAGAAAGATAAATCTATTTTCGTGGCCTTGATTATACGCTGTACAGATAACTCGATTGCGCCGAAGAAAATTCGGCGCATATTTTACTTGTTTCCGCTTTCTGTTCTCTTCCTCTTTCCAATCCTATCTCGAACGAAAACTCATCTATTTTATTCATCGTTTAGGTCAACAGAGACATCAAGTTCACACGAAAATTCCGACATATCACCAGTTCTGACTTGTGACTCTAACCCAGAAACATAATTGACACCATGTATCCCGAGAGAGAGAGAGAGAGAGAGAGAGAGAGAGAGAGAGAGAGAGAGAGAGAGAGAGAGAGTCTATAGAACGCTGACAAAGTGACTCTTAAATGCTAAATCTGCCTTAGCCAAAAATATTACAGACCTTTGGTCAAGGAATTACTTGTTTATGAAAAATCCTTCCCAAAAAGTTAAATGATTTATACAGTATGTTGTCAATGCTTTCCAGTCAAGAACGAAAATAAAATTATATGAAAATAATTACTCGAGTAACTTCAAACATAATGTTGCCAAATAACTAAAATTTTAAAGAAAAACCTTATGGAATTGTTTAAAAATTCAGAGTTCAAAGCATTTCCTATAAATAAACAAAAGGAAACATTTTTTAAACATTTTAGCAGTCCATTTACATTCGCAATTACATTCTGATACCTCTTGACGTCTAAGATGAAAAACTAAATGTTTTTTTATAATATTACAAAAATACATTCATGAAAAATATGGAAATGTAATTTATCATAGGTTAAATATGCGTATTTCATTCACTTACCAACGTGTTATGTTTTTCATGTATTTATCTTTAAGGAAGACCATAAGAATAAATAATAGGGGAGAAAACAGTAAAACACGGAATAATTGGAAATAAGGAGCAATATTCGTAAGCAATAAGACTTTTCTTGGAGTAACATACATCGCGGTGATAAAGCAAATATGAATCTATTTTTGCTATTATGAACAGTAATATACCCATTTCAGTCACAAGCCTAACAAGGACTCTCTCTCTCCTCTCCTCCTCTCTCTCTCTCTCTCATCTCTCTCTAATCTATCTCTCTCTCTCTGTAGTGATATCTACTTTTCGTCCCAGGACCAAAAAGCATTGCAACCAATACGAGTCTGATCTGGCGAAATTCCTCACTCTCGCATCGTTAACTGATCACGGGGAATTTCAAACGAGAATTTGGAAGCAATTCTCGGTTACCTTTCATCGACGATGCCCTGGAACAGCCGTATTCCCATTCCCACTTTATCAAATCGCTTCGGTTCATACTTTTATCAAGAGGGACTGAC
>NC_061107.1:33620824-33637509 GCF_015104395.2 Macrobrachium nipponense | reverse complement strand
TCATCTGGATTCGAGGATGGGTCGTTTGTAGCCAATCACGGCTTTGGTCTGTTGCGTCCTTCTGGGTATGTATGGCACAATGGCTCTTTATATCTTCTGTCTTTTTTATGTTCAATCAGGAACGTTAGTCACATTAAGAGTTTGTGAAACAAATGCAAGCTCATTCTTCTGCATTCCTGCGTGTACTGATTCGTGAATGAAAGACTCAGCAATCATTTCTTTTTTTTTTCAGGTTATTACTGTGTACAGTAAGTATATTATTAATTCTCCAACAACCGAAATTATTATGCGTGTATATGAGCAGCTTAAGAACGCAAATTTTCGTCTTAATTTCTCCATCTTTAGTTTATCTTCAACATTTCCATGACTTTATAGTTACGTTCCGTGTGTAAGGAAGACTCTCTCGGGGGTCGTGGTATAAGTGGGCGTGATTATTGCGGTTAACATTTCATATCGAACAGACAAGAGGTGAGTGATTACGGGTTTGGTGGTGCTTTTAGGCGGAGCCATTAATTCTCCTTTCTCTTCAGGAGGGTCAGGAAGCCTGGGTCATTTCCGCTACTTTATTCCCGAAGGAGGACATAAAAGGATCTCCTCAAAATCTCTCTGTTGGTTTTACCGTTACTGACACCCTCCTGTTAGAAATAGCTAAGTGCGACATCTCTTATGTAGTTATGGTGACCTCTTTCTTTATCTTTGTTCTAAAAAGTGAAAAACGAATGGTTCTGTTATAATCTCTGGTGAGTGTTATGGCTCATAACAGCATACAACACGAGTGGTTATTAGGCGGGGGATTCCCTTTGACTACCGAACACAAGCTCTGCTTAAGGACAGGTATTATCGGGGTGATGGCCTCGCAAAAGGGGAGATTAGAAGCAAAATCATTCCGCTGTGATTCTGGTGTGGACGAAGGATCCTCTTTAAAGTTATTATTCGAGATCAAGCACAGGGTCGGTCTCTCTCTCTCTCTAATAATGGGGGCCCCCTTCTCTCTCTCTCTCTCTCGTCTCTCTCTCTCTCTCTCTCTCTCTCTCTATCCCCAATGGGGGCTTCTCTCTCTCTCCCTCTCTCTCTCTCTCTCTCTCTCAATAACGGGGCCCCCTTTGGGGCTTCTCTCTCTCTCTCTCTCTCTCTCTCTCTCTCTCTCTCTAATAATGGGGGGCCCCCTTGCCCCTTCTCTCTCTCTCTCTCTCCTTTTACCAAGCCTTTCTCTTTATCTCTACTAATGGGGGCCCCCTTTCTCTCTCTCTCTATCTCTCTCTCTCTCTCTCTCTCTCTCTCTCTCTCTTTCTTTTACTCTTTACTGATGGGGACCCCCCCCCCCCCCCACTCTCTCTCTCTCTCATCTGCTGCCTCTTATCTTAGCAGCTATAATGGCTTTTTATGATTTCCACTTGTAGAAGACTAATCCATCTTTAATTACCCAAGGGAAGGGCCGGGGCGCCCGGGATCTCCTTGAGAAGTATACCTTGAAAAAGGATCCTTTATTCAGAGCGATCAAAAGCTTCTATGATGAACGCGAATTGTGTTAGGAAATCTAGACAGGAGAGTGGCAGGTTTTGGGACAAAAGTGTTTCATGTCTCCTGGACTGTTTACCACCCTTAGGAGGAAGGGAGATAAGAAAATAGGGTCTCAACTCAGTGGGCGATTACAGATGTTTGCATACAATACAATGACTACTCTGGACGGTGAAGATATGCTGCAGAGGTAAATGGAAAAGTTTAAAATGTTCGATATATGAGAAAGTTCCTTTAGTTAGTAAGATACGTTAAATGTAAGACTATATTAGTGTTAACTTCGTATAGGTTTGAGGGAACAAATGAAACTAATAATGGGAGGATTACAGAAGGGGAGAGTCACTAAAAAAGTAAACGAGTTCGCTTCCTTGACACTTACAGTTATGGAGAAAGAAAGGCAGGCGCCGCCTCCTATATAATCCACAGCGAAATGACACTCGCTCTCTTGTGTCAGGGTCCCTCGCATTTTCCCACCTCTTTTCCGTTTCTCGAGTTCGAAGAGGTATTGATGAATCCCTTATCTCCAAACTCATCTGTAAGTGACGATATTTTGGCCTTCTCGAAGCGCGGGGAGGGTGGGGAGGAGGACATCCCAGCACTGGTTTGTTTTTGTTTGTTTGTTTGTATGGTGTTTTTACGTTGCTGAATAACCAGTGGTTATTCAGCAACGGGACCAACGGCTTTACGTGACTTCCGAACTACGTTGAGAGTGAACTTCTATCACCAGAAATACACATCTCTCACACCTTAATGGAATGCCGAAGAATCGAACTCGCGGCCACTGAGGTGGCAACATCAATATCTGGATGGAAATAGATTCTGGATATTGTTTTAAAAAAGTTTGTTAAAAATGATTTGCTGTAGATCTATATATATGAATAAAAGAGGATTGGCAATGAGATCAGTGCAAAAAGAACCTTACAAAAGACAAAGGAGAACAGAGATTAATACAGAAATAGACTTTTGAGTGTTAAGCTGCATTTCTAGATGGATTTGGTCGTCATACAACTGTGATACACAGTACTTCTTTTCAATACGAGAACAATCAACCTCTTTTGAGAGAGAGAGAGAGAGAGAGAGAGAGAGAGAAGGAGGAGAGAGATTGAGAGAGAGAGAGAGAGAGAGAGTACGAACAGGGTTATTTCAAGCTAAAAGTCAAGAAACAATTATACGTATTTATCTCATTCAAATGCTAATTGTCATTGACCTACTAATGTTAACTGATATGTGGGGAGACCTTACCTTACAGACCTTACATCTTGTTCGGGTTGCCCCAGGTCCCTCAGTATGAGGCACCTCAAATGTCTACCAGAGAGTTGCTAGTACATCTTCCGGTATATTTTTGCATCTTCCAATCTTGGATGGTCTGGGATGCAGTTTAGATATTTGTCGAGCTTATTCTTAAACACATCTACGCTCACTCCTGTTATATTCCTCAGATGAGCTGGCAACGCATTGAATAGACGCTGCATTATCGATGCTGGTGCGCAGTGGATTAATGTCCTGTGTGCTTTCCTTATTTTTCCTGGTATAGTTTTATAGTTTTGGGCACTGTTAATCTACACCTCTGCTTGCTCTTTCTGATATTTTTAGCTCCATGATGTTTTCAGCTATTCCTTCTATCTGTTTCCATGCCTGAATTATCATGTAGCGTTCTCTTCTCCTTTCTAGACTATATAATTTTAAGGATTGTAGTCTTTCCCAGTAGTCAAGGTCCTTAACTTCTATATTCTAGCTGTAAAAGGACCTTTCTACACTCTCTATTTGTGCAATGTCCTTCTGATAGTGTGGGTTACCATATCATATTGCAATATTCAAGTTGACTACGAACATATGTTTTATAAAAAGCATAATCATGTGTTAGCTTTTCTTTTGTTTTGAAGTGCCGTAACAACATTCCCATTTTTGCTTTACATTTTGCCAATAAAATTGCTATTTGATCGTTGCATAACATGTTCCTATTCAATCATCACACCAAGGTCTTTAACTGCTTACTTATTGTGATTGTCTCATTATTAGGTCCCCTATATGCATATCTTTCCTATTTACCTCTGCCCAATCATATACTTTGTTAAGGTCTCTTTGTAGCGCGTCCCTATCTTCATCACAAGTAATTTCTCTACTTATTCTTGTGTCATCGGCGAAACTACTCACTACCGAGTCCTTAAATTACTGTCTATGTTTGCAATCATAATAACAAACAGTAATGCAGCTAATACCGTACCTTGTGGCACACCGGAAATTACTTAGCTTCATCCGATTTCTCATCGTTTGCAATAGCTATCTGTTTTCTGTTGTGTAAACATTCTTTTAACCATCTTCCTACTTTATCCACTATGTTATGTTTTCTAATTTTCTTCACTAATATATTATGGTCTACCTTGTCAAAAGCTTTTGCAAAGTCTAGATAAACCACATCTGATTTCATTTCCGCTTTTCATATTTTGTATATGTTTTCACGGTGGACTAACCAGTTGGGTTTGTGTATTTTTTCCGGGTATGAAAACCATGTTGTCCTATATTAAACAGATTATTTTTTATTAAATGTTTCATAATATTTTTCTTTATTACCCTTTCATACACTTTCATAATATGTGATATTAGACTCACAGGCCTATAATTACTTGCCTCTAGTCTTGATATACTTTTGAATGTAGGAGTCATATATCCTAATTTGTGCTCATCATAAATCTTGCCTGTATCTACACTTTGTCTTAATAATATTGCAAGAGGCTTTGCGATAGAATGAACTACTTTCTTTAACAAAATAGCAGGAACTCCATCAGGACTGCTGCAGCTCCATTTTTAATTTCATTAATAGACCTGCACAATATCAGCTTCATTAATATCTATGTCAGCTAAATATTCACTATTTTTGTCCCTTACTCTATATCATTATCTTCATTATCTATTCTAGGGGTGAATTCTCTCTTTTATCGTTCTACCAATATGTGCAAATTTCCTTTTTTCATTCGTTAATCTCCCTTCAATTCTTAGAGGGCCTATTTCTATTCTTCTTTTATTCATCTTTTTCGCGTATGAGTTTAATAGTTTGGGGTTTGCTTGATATTTATTAGGGATTTTTTCTTCCAAGTCCCGTTTTTCATTTTCTTTTGATTGTATAATCTTTTTGTTCTGCATTTTCTATCTTACTTTTTAGTTCTATAACTTCCATGCATTTTTTTCTTTTGCAAGACCTTTTTTCCACTTTCTGATTTTTCTGGAACAAGATCCTTCAGTCTCTTTGTATGCATGACTGATGTTTACTTTTCTTCTTCGGTATATATTTATCCACTATTTTCTCTAATATTTTATATATATATCCGTATTTACCCTTTATGTCATCACTTACGAAAAAATTGGTTATCCCAATCTTTGTTTAATTCTTCATTTATTTCTGACCATTTTATATTTTTACTGTAGAAGTTGTATTTTCCATATCCTTCCCACTTTTTCATTTCTTGCTTATCTCTGTTTTCACTTGCTTTGGAATGGACTGTTAATTCTATGACATTATGGTCTGAAATACTCGCATTATAAACTATTATTTCTTTAACATAATCATCTCGTTCACAAATACTAGGTCTAAAGTATTTTCCTTTCTTGTTTTTGGCAGGTGATTTATTTGTTGAATGTTGTATGCTAGTAGCATATCTAATAGCTTTTCGAATTGCCTCTTATTCTCCTGCACTACATTACTCTCTTTTTTATATGTATAAGTACAACCACAATCTCCCATTCGTTCTTTCCAGTCTACAAAAGGAAAGTTGAAGTCTCCAGATAGGAGAATAGTCCAGTCCTTGTGATTTCTACATATATCATCCAATTTTTTTTATTATTAAGTCAAACTCTTTAGTATTAGGAGGTCTTATATATTACTATGTTCATTAATTTTTCCAGATTCAAATTCTACCGCTATTAGTTCACATTCTGAGTTACTATATTTCTCATATATTTTCCTTGTTTTTTGTCTTTCCCATATATTGCGGTTCCCCTTGATTCATATTTTTTCTATCTGATCTATAAGTTTGGAACCCTTTTATTTGATCATCATTCCCAGTCTCTGGGAATACCAGGTGTTTCACTTATGTTCATTATATTATTTTCTTTTCAATTGGGTTAGTTCTTCTACGTACTCTATTTTTCTTTTCGAGTTACTCGTAACTAAACCCTGCGCATTCATCACTATGATGGTTTGCGTGTTTTCTCCTTCATTTAATATGGGTAATAAAAAGGATTTTCCCATGTCTCTTTTCTGTTCTGGTATATTGTTCTTTTTTCATTTCCAGAAATTCTGACATTAAAAACATCCAATTTTTCCATAATGTTTTTTATCTCCTTCCTTCATCTAAATTAATTCATTTTGTGTCTGAATCTGCCATTTTCTCCCCGTATCTGCAATATCCTCCTGCATAATAAATACAGTTATTATCTCTTGAGTTGTATCTTGGAGCTGAGGCTTGGAAATATTTTGCTGACATCATTGCATATCGCGTTGATGGCTGGTTTTTTCTTTTACCTGATATTCTTTTTTCCTCTCTTTATTTGTTTCTTTCTTATTTTGGATTTTATTACTTGATTGATTATTTATTTGATTATGATTCATGGCTACAGGGTGCATATATTTACATTTTTTGTTCGAACTTACTATCCTTTTCCTTCTTTTAGGTTTTAGCATATTTTTGGATGCAGATCTCTGCAATCATCCTCATAGCCGTCTAGGTATGCACATTTACCATATATTTCATAGTTGTGACATACCTTAGGATGTTTGTAGTAACATCTTTCTCCAAATCTGCAATTCCCTCTTTTCAAAAGGTTGCAGACTTTGTCTTTTTTGTCTATTTTTTCCTCTTTCCCGTCATTGTGTAGATCTGGGTAGAGCCTCTTTGGGATTTTCTTTTGTGTTGTCATATCGTAATTTATTTCTTCGTAAGTATGCTGCTTTATTGCCTCATATGTAGTATCAATGAGTATCTCTGCATCCATACTTTTATCTTGTTCTTTGTTTCCTTATTTTTTTCTGTCATTTCAGTTTTGTTTACTTCTCTTCCGTTTTCCTCTTCTTCTTCTTCCTCTTCCTTTTCTTCTTCATCCTCAACTATTTGTACATTCAATCTTGATTTAATAATATTGTCTATCCATGATAGACATGTTGTAGAAAATATTCTGGTATCTTTTCTCATATCTTGCATTACCTCAGCACATTGTGGATGGGTCGGAATGTTGCATGCAGAACATTTTTTCTGATCAGGTTTTGTGGATTAACTATGCTTATACCCAACCAAACCTTACACAGTTTGCATGCTTTTGGCATTCTTTCCTTCCAATGCATCAATTAGGATATTCACAATGTTTACCTTATTCATTTTCTTTGTCGGAATATGTTGGTTTATGTATATTTTTCTTTATGAGTCTCCTTGACCACTTGGATTTTATTTGGAACTTCTTCAATTATTTTCAAGATGTTTTCTGTTGATTTGTTCTAGTTTGAAGGATTATATCCTTCTAATGTATCTATGAATGCTTTTGTATCTTTTGGTTAGGACTGTTGCTGATCTCATAGATGAGAAATGCCAGTTCCCTTCCTGCTACCTCATCGTATTGCGAATCTGCCAAACAAGCTAACTTTCGCCATTTTTTTCCACAGTTGGAACTTACTGCCATCTTGTTTTCTGATTTACAGGTATTTCACTTGATAACTAACTTCGTAGACGTTTTATCCTACTATTTTCACACTAATCTTATCACCGATAGTTCACGAACACTTCTAGATATTTCTCAAATTCTAGACTAAGTTAAAATTGTGATATCTGTAGATTAATCAGACTGCGCGCGGGAACGTCTTACCAAGCAAGATGGCTACTACGAGAGAGAGAGAGAGAGAGAGAGAGAGAGAGAGAGAGAGAGAGAGAGAAGGTGTGAGAGATGGAACGGTGTAAGGTGTGTATATATATATATATATATATATAAATATATATATGTATATATATATATATATATATATCTATATATATATATAATAATATATTATAATATATATATAATATATATATATATATATATATATATATTCTTAAAGAATTATAAAGCAAATCGTTCATTCAGTGAAACCATTTCATTTAGCCTGGAATATCTTTCGTGAATTTCAAGCAATGATGAAACCTCTTTTATAATATTTCATAATATAAAATAATATTTAAGGGTGTTAGATTAGGTACGAATTATTCTTGAATATATGGAAATGCAATAGTTGAAGGAAATTTATATGTAAAAACTATAATCATCTTTTTGGGAGGCGGGGGTTAAATAGACGGTCATATTTGACTAAAGTATAACTGGGTTAATTTACTCCTAAAGAATGTTAGTACCTATGTGGATAGCATGCTGAGGTCATCTCGTGTCCCTGAGACAGTCAGGCATGATTGCGCAACAGTAATTTTACACTTGATGATAATGGACTCCATAAAAATGTCGTCTTTATAACGAACACATTAAAAAAAGTGGTTAAGTATTGAAGGCATTTTTTTTTTTCTTTTTTTAGAAAAAATTGCTTCATTACAATAATAATAGAGGAATAATATATATTGCATGTCGGTTTATCCCTGCATGGGAGCTCTCGTAAAGGCGATTGATTATGAAAGAGATAGTTCAGAGTCATTTCACAATAACCAATTGAATAATGCTCTCTCTCTCTCTCTCTCTCTCTCTCTCTCTCTCTCTCTCTCTCTCTCTTCTAATCAAGCTGTTAGTTCTTTGTATGAATGGAATAACATTTAGTATTTGGTGTGAATGTTGCACGATTCTCTCTCTCTCTCTCTCTCTCTCTCTCTCTCTCTCTCTCTCTCTCTCTCTCTCTCGTAACGAAGATAGATTTGGGTTCTTGTTTTTGAGCTGCATGTTGCACCGATTTATTCCACAACTTTAAGCTTAAGACGGGTTTTTTTATGAGAATGTAATAAGCTTAGTAATACAGTACCAGTTCCAAAGAGCGGTGTTTGTAGACTGCGGTAACTATAGACCAACTTCTCTTCTCTCTGGGCTCTCTAAAGTTGCAGAAACTCAATTTACGCTACTATACAAGTATGTTGCATACAAAGAATTGTCAGTTGATAGTTAATATGCATATAGGAAGCATTGGGTACTTATAATACGCTTTGCTAGAGAACCTGTTTAAGGGTTTTAATTGTAGTGCAATTCAAATTGACCTTAGTGCTGCTTTCGATGTAGTAAATCATAAGGGACTTGCTTATAAACTTCAGAATTTCAGAGAGGGTGGTATTCTTTTAAGTTTACTAAAGGACTTTCTTACAGGTAGTCAGCAACGGGTGCTATTGATGGGATCTTTAGTGAACCATTGAGTCTCGAGTTCCACTGGGTTGTGCACTTGGTCCACTGTTATTCTTAGTGCATACAAGTGATATGGTTTTAGGCCCTAAAACAAGTTTGTTCAGGATACCGATGATGCAATGTCTTATGGGTGTAGTCAAGTCTCCACTTACGAGAAATGAAGCTGCCCTTAATCTCAGTCGTGATATGAAGAGTATGATAAATAGCCGTTTCTTTGCTGTTAACACTAATAATACAGCCATTCAAGGACGAATCAATCTAACGCCAGACCACCCCACCCTCTCTCTCTCTCTCTCTCTCTCTCTTCTAATGAAAGGTGCGGATCATAACGATAGCTGATATTTCTGATTTTTCATTTAATATCTTAATTCATGGAGAGTGGAAGTAGGCCACTTGACGTAAGGTTACTGCTTAAAGGCCTTTCTTATTTTTTCTGTCTTTCTCTTCGTAATTAAGTGCTTTTGCTGTAACTTGCCTTCACACTAATTAGCAAACACTGTCTTCATTTATGATCATAATAATTATGGTTAAAAAGAAAGCAGCATCACTGGAATTTATTTCATACAGTCTTTTCAATTATTCTTCTATTCTCATTTCTTCAAGGCTGTTATCTGATAAGAGCTGGAGTATGTACATATTCTGGAAAAGGCGAAAGGCAATTTAGTTCTGAATAAAGTCGCGTTTTTATTCTGGTACATGCAGGTGAAAGTTAAACATGGCGTGATGTACCCGTAGAGTTTCAGGATGTATGCACACGAGATTTTACAGTGGGCAGACATAATGAAACTCTACGGATACAACATGTATAAATTCCACTTTATATACCAAAATAAACTACTTTATTCAGAATTATTATCTTTCGGTTTAAAACCAGATTATAGCACATCGGCCGTATTAGCAGATATTAGCCTTGAAGAAAAGATAATAATAGAAATAATTTTTAAAAACACTGATGGTGCCCTGAATATGCTTAGAAGAGGGTCAAATTCCTCAAATAATAAATAATAATAATAATCATAATAATAATTAATAATAATAATAATAATAATAACCAATAATAATAATAATAATAATAATAATAATACTTAATAATGATAATAATAATAATAATAATATTTGTTACTATTAAATTATGCTTATTATTGGAATAATAATCACAATTACCATACTTATATAGTAATGAAACGACTGTTATTCCCCCAGGCTTTGGCTTATTACAAATAACTTTGCAGTTTCAAGACATGAGTAAGATTGAGAATGGTGGGACTAAAGGCACTTATAGTGAATGAATAGGGTCCAGGAATATAAACGAATCTGAGTGAAAGGGAATTTCTAAGAGGGTTTGAATCTGTTCTCTGATGGGTTTGGAGAATGGGAAAGCGCCTGTAATATGGGATTTAAAAGTAAAGAAAGGTAGAAGAGAAAGGGATGGCATTGCTGGTAGCTAGGAAGTTTCGTGGAATAAATGGAAATGGATAGAGTTCTGTGAAAATCTATTTAAAAGGGATCTTGACTCTTGGCAATAAGCTGACGATGAGTACTCACAAGGTATTTGGGAAAGAGGACATTTTACTTAATGCATTGCTACCCTAATACTGTTCCCTTGGCATTGTAATACATTTCTGTCTTTTTACAAATTTTATCATTTATTAATTTATTAATTTTTAATATATTTTTTATATTTTTTTAGATTAGTGAGATCTCTTTTCTGTATTTCCCTTGACCTCCTCTCACCTTTTCCTACTGATTACCATATTCTTTGAAAACTTGAATTTCAAGTTAAGTGGCCCTGTGGGTTTGTTCCAGAAGATTAGGTTTCGTCTTCTGAATAATAGTAATAGTAATAATATAACTTAGTTTCTTTGGTAGGAAATAAAATATAAGAAAGATTCCATAGGCCCGTCCTAAAACAAAAAATAAAACCCAAGAATAAATCTGACTAAATCAAAGATTAAAAGCAAGAACCACCCGGGTACCGTCTCAGAATTTGGAGAATTTTCTGGGCGGTCGTAATTTAGCCTGAGTTTTAATAAGGGCTGATCCCCGAGATGAATAGAGACAAGGAGAGCATCATGTATCATTAGAAGTCATCTTTCAGGCTGACAAGACGAGGCTGCCTGGGAAAATTATGGGTTTTATATTCAACCTTTCCGTGATTTAGTGGTCATAGTCAATGATTACAGAAAGTTTGGGAAAGGGACGAAAGAAAATTTACGAAAATCTTCAGTGGTATAATTTAGAAGAAAAGGTTAAGCAACGGACATACGGCGGCGGGTTCAGTAATTACTGATTTCTGGCGAAGAAATTAAAAGAGTACTATGTTCTTTAAGGGAACTGATCCAAATACAATTTCACCAATTAGTTGAAAGAGACTCCTGAAAAATGATCATTCAAGGAATCGAAATGTAAGCTGATTACTTCTGCTTACTGTATCCCGAGGGAATGAGAGCAGAGCAAAACCTACCAATCACAGAAGAGTTATCAGTCAGAGATGGTAGCGCAGGACACTGACAGACGGTGTTGGTGGTCTTTCGGTACGCTCTCGTTACAAAGTTATAGTTTGTCTTGGTTTTTTTTCCTTATAACATAAATGTGTTTTTTGGTTCCCATTACAAATGAGTTCCTGCACAGTGGTGTATCCACGGTGCAGTCTCGGTCAGATGACATTGCTTTCGATTCTTGATTATTCTCTCTTTGTCATATTGTTACATAATCCAATTTAAAAACTGTGACTGTTGGTGATGTTTCACTCTACTTTAAAATGACAATGGCATATTCAGAAAAAGACTTATTCTCAGTCTTTTCAGCAGTAATTCAAAATAAAAAAACGGAGAGTCTCTCTGTCACAATAAAAGCCCGAATTTCTGAGGCTTTTCATCTTACCAAAGGGAAAACAGTTCTATTTTGCTCTTACCTGAAGACCAACATCACAGGCAAACGCTGCACGAAGGAGAGACATCTGCATAAGAGCACAACAAACAAAGCTCTTGAATACAATAACGTGAAGTTAGTGGGACTGACGAAGATTGCTTTGTGCATTCCCCAGAACATTTTTGGCTCTTTTGCTTTTATGCTCATGCTTTTTCCTTATTGTATTGGGCTTCAGTGCCATTTACTAAATGTGTATGAAAAAGGTTGAAATTCCGGCAATGAGGCTAGTTATTTCTAATGTTCAAATATGCTTGAGTAGGAATGCTGACGTCTTTCATAACCAGAACAGAGTTGATAAAAGCTGTCCAGTGTTTATTTCCCTGGTGAGAAAGGATGAAATGCAGTAGAGCAAGAAGAGAGTAGGGGAGACCAACCTGCCCATTTACAAATTTATCGTATTGGATTTTGATTACACGACGATGTCCGACGTTATCATTTTAGGTTCACCTCGGTGAGATTGCTGTATGAATTGGGGAGTTCTGAAAGGACAGAATGCATGATGGAGGTTTCTGTTGTAAGGACGAGAAAGGTTAATGAGCGTTAGATGAAAGAGAAGTTGTCATAAAAGTTCCTGAAAATCCAGGAAGTAACGAAAATACATGCAATATAAAAGTGCATGGCGAAAGTGTAAACAGTGCTACTTCGGCCCTGGTGCTGGTACTATTTTGTGTGGTAGGCAAATTATATTTACTAGGAAACTGACCCATCTACGATGGGTGATAAAATACGGGTGCAGAAGTGAAAATTTACATGTACTATTTGTTTAGCAATATTAAAATAAGGGCGATTTTTATACATACCTACTACAGAACCTCTTTGTACACAATATATTATTTGTTTGTCCACGACTTAATTTCAAGTTGGCAGAGTCAGTTGCTATGCTCATCGCCACATACAGTTGGCCATGCGTGAACATGGGTGATGGCATAAACACACCAACACGATCCAAAGTCTGGCCCTGCGACTTGTTTGCAGTGAATGAGAAGGCCAGGTTGATGGGAACTGCCTGTGCCGTAACTGGAACGGAAACTGGTTGTCCGAAGGGGAAGCTCGAGGAATCTGGGGGATGAACAGACGTTTACCGGTGTGAGGGCCCATTGCTATCACTGCTTCGATGACGTGGGAGTTTAGCTCCATAATGGTGTACTTCGTTCCGTTGCAATGTTCATTGGCAGGATCGAAATTCCGAAGCAACATTACTGGGCAGTACTTGTTCAATGTTATTTTGTGCACTGGCAGTCCCGATGGATTTAAATTTTTCAAAAAATCTTGTGGATATTGATGATAATTTTCATCTTCTATTGTGTCTGAGCTGAAATATTCGCGACTTTCTCTGGGGAAGTTCTACAGAAATTATGTATGAAAAATCGTAAAGTAACTATGTCTATGGGAATAACCAGTCTCGTTTCACGGCCAGAAACAGCTCCGTTTCAGGGAATCCCTTCTCACCCCAACCCCTACAAAGGAGAGGGGTAGGTTGGATTGAAACCCCATTACAAACCATCTTAGGGGTCCCCACCATAACCCTGCCAAGTTTCATACCCATCTGACCAGTCGTTTGGCCGTGATTGAATGGCAGACAGACACACAGACAGACATTACGCCCATAAGTATGATAGATGATGTATATTCGTGCGGCTGTCTACTCTACATTCACCATACGGTGTTTAGTACTAGCGCCTGGGAGGAGGTGACGCGTAGATAACGAGCCAAAATAGCACCGTGTTGAATGAGGGTTTTATGAGGGGTCATGACTGACAGTTTCTGCTTTATGGGTGCGAGCTTCATCACCAATTAATACTGATAGAAGTTGTATGTACTTTTCGTTTTTCTCGGGAGCCACCCCTGATTTCATGGAACGGATCATTATAGCGTCTACTGGATGCCTGAAGAGGGAATGGCCTCTAAATAGGCTAACGACAATCGTATCTTTTAGATCTTGTAGGATTCGTGAAAATAAAACAATGGCATTCTCGTTGTCCTGTAAGTTGCGTGTCTCTGTTTTCATTTGTTTTCTATGGCTTCCATAACTATCGATTTTTAGGAGTTATGTGACCACGGGCTTACCCTCCAATGTATGACTCTCTCTCTCTCTCTCTCTCTCTCTCTCTACTCTAGGCCCTATACTGTATAAGATTTAAACAGCTTTTCCGTCATCCTAAAAAATTAGGCAAAGTATCGAATGAAAATAAAAACTTACAGACGCTTAATGACCTGTCATAACAGCTGTGGGCAAACGACAGTTTTATAAGGATGCTGAAGAAGTTTAACTTTAAGTGTTTTGGCGATTTTAGCAAAGAGCTACAAACTCACGAACAGTTTCAGCGAATCATCGTTAGAATGCGGGAATATCATTGACTGACTTAACGTTGCCCTTTTGATCTACGCCATGGTTGCTTCATCAATTTCTGTGTATCTGAAAAAGTGTGCATAGGTTAACTCTAATAACTATATTACACTTGCAAAACAGAAAATGAAAAGGAAATTGGTAAAAGCATCAAGGAAAAGTGTACTATACGCGTTACTGATTAACTTACTTCTCTGCAAATCAGCTTGATGATATTCATTTTCTACCTACAACTTCAAATTAATGTTATTTTAATCTAGAATTTTCCTGCATTTGTAAACGACAGAGCTTATTGTGATTTCATTGTAAAAGTTGAGTATTAAATTGTTATTTAAGGTTTTTTTATTTTTCCCATTACGCACGAGAAGGAAATTATTATATATTTTTTTTTTAAATGCTGATTTAATATGTAGATCATTAAAAGCATTTGTTTAATAGTAAGTCATCTCGAACTTTTTCTGTCGTGTCATGGAATTTATTCTGGGAATCACTTATTATACTCCGTAGGGTGGTAGTGACGTCAGTGTACCTCAAGATGTAGGCATTGTTGGTTTGTTTGTTTGTATGGTGTTTTTACGTTGCATGGAACCAGTGGTTATTCAGCAACAGGACCAACGGCTTTACGCGACTTCCGAACCACGTCGAGAGGGAACTCCTATCACCAGAAATACACATCTCTCATCCCTGACTGGAAGCCCCGAGAATCGAACTCGCGGCCAACGAAATGGCACGCCAACTCTATACCGACACCACGCCACTTGAGGCCCTTGTTTTTGGTAGGCATTGGATTTAAGGTTCTTTGAAGCGCCCCTTCGTCCGCAAGCTGAAATAAAAAACCCCTTTCATTCCTCTTACTGTACCTCCGTTTATATTCGTTTTCTTCCCTCTTACTTCCCTCAACCCTCTAGTAACAATTGATTCATAGTGCAGCTGCGAAGTTTTACTCCTGTTACACCTTTCAAAAGTTTCACTGTTGATATCAGCTTCAGCGCTTGACCTGAGACCTATATTCTGTAAGTCTGTTCCGTTCTCTCACTGTTTATAATCTCATATGGCCTTAAGGGATGTTTGTAAAGGACCGTTTCTGAAAGAAAAAGGAAAACGGCTTCAGGAGGAAACTAATAGAACATCAAGGAGTCCGCACTAACAAGAGAAGGGAGAAAAAGACCATTGTCGTAATCACAGCAGCCTTCTCCAATTAGTGTTGTGAAGGACGTGCAATTACACTGTTGATCCTAAGTCTTAATTCTACAATCAAGGAATTTGACATATCGAATAGCATACAAATATCAAATAGCTTTACTTAAGAAAAAAAACTACTTTTCAGAGACACGAAAATGTGGACAGTACCTAGTTTTATGTCCGAATGGAGTCAAATGGCCACTTACGGTTTTTTTAATGTATGCATTGCGTGGTTTAGCAAGTTCATTTTTCGGAACTGGAAAACTTCACCGGATGTGGAATGTTGACAAATCACGTCACAAATTTGTCATCACTGGAATGCTGGAATTAAATTTTAAATTGGTGTTTAGATGAAATTTTCAGGTAACATGGCAATTTTCAAGAAAAACAATTTGCGATATTCAAGATCGCAATACTTAAGCATTGCCTAGGCACTGACGCATGAAAACTGAATAAGTGAATCATTTTCGAATATATGAATATATATGTAAGTGATTACATAATAAAAATATGGAATGTTATTCCATATATATAAAAAACTAAAACTAAAGAGGTCAACCAGAATTGCTTGCAGGAATGTGATCAGACCAGAGACGATAAAGTATTCTAAGATGACGTATACAATAAAGTAGGCTAAGATGACATGCCGTCACCTGTGGCCCTTCATTTGTTTTGAAAACATTAGTCCAAGCTTCCTGCTTGAGACAACTACCGCGACCTACGTGATTTGTAATGTATGTCATTGATTACGTATGTATGTTTCATATGTTCGAGCTACTGTCTGCTTCCTTTATGATTTGTAACCAAGATGGTAGGAGAATAGAGTTAGCCATCATCATTGGCAGACCTGTACATCTTTACCTAAGCTTCATCATGTAATCTCAGAGAATATAACTATTTTTTATACTTCGTTTTTTCTACTAGAACCTCACATCAGAAAGAAGATATCATCATGAGTTAACACAATCGTCGTCATAACGAAAGAAGATAACTTAACCTTCGTTAGTTATCATGAAACCCCAAGACACTCCAATGAGAATGGAAGTGCATAACCAACCGACTTAGCGTAAGATTATCGCAGGTCTAACATTACCTCATTAGGGCGCCTATTATACAAGGCAACAGCCCTAATATATGGAGGAGAGAGAGAGAGAGAGAGAGAGAGAGAGTGTGTCGTTATATGTGCTCCTGAGGGGGAATGGGGTGAGGATTGGGTAAGAGAGGGTCAATAACTTCTGAAGGAGGGCATTGCTTAAATTACTACAACAGGGTAATAAGTATCTTCAAGAGAGCGCCATAAAGAGTAGCTTTAGAAAATTCAGGAGGTTAAAACGGCAGCCTTAAAGAGAAAGTCGAC
>NC_061107.1:33568911-33620324 GCF_015104395.2 Macrobrachium nipponense | reverse complement strand
ATTTCATAGAAGGTACGCAGCGGGTCGTTAGCCATTTTACTTTGGGTGTGGTAGTTTGTTTACATTTCTCTTTATTTTTATGGGTTTGCGTGTCTTATTTTTTAACCATTTGTATAATTTTTTTTTTTCGTAACTAATGTTTTGTTATTTTCGAATTTTGTGATTAGTTTTATAGTATTTACAGTTCGTTTTTGTTTTTTTTTTTGCAAAAAAAAAAGCTTTTAGTAAGACAATTCATTTTAATGTAATTTTAGTGATTTCTCATCCTTGTCAATTTTTCAGCCCGATGATGAGGTTTTATACCTCAGAAGCTCGTATAGTAAAAAATGTTCTTCCCGATCTTGGCAATATTATTTATCATTAAGCTAAGATTTCCAAGTAGACGCCCGATTGCTGAAACTATATATACTATGTTATTATATTTTATATAGACATATAAAATATACATATATAAAAAGTATGTATGTAAGATAAGCATATACTATATTCAGTCAGTTGAAGTGACATTGCATATAATAAGGAGCCAGCCTACATTTGACAGTCTCACACACATTTTCGAATCCATGTTTGGAAGGCCTCACATTTATACTTTTGACATGAACCTGCATTTTAGCTTTCGTGAAACAATAAATATTAAACCTGAAAGGATACATTAACTTACATCAGACTCCAACCACTGAGATTATCCGGGAATTAATACTCAGCTAAAGATTGTAGGGTATAAATTTGTAAACAAATCTCTCTCTCTCTCTACTCTCTCTCTCTCTCTCTCTCTCTCTCTCTCTTCTCTCTCTGTAAGCAGAACCTCATTTTTTTTTCCCATTCTTCCGTAGTTATGTTCGTTCCAAATGAAATTGCTTTTACCTGCCTCAGGGACTGCGATTTCTGAAGACCGTTTGCCTGCGGGTTTCAGCGCTGCCCTTTCTGAATTTCTATGCGTTCTTTGGTCGAAAATATTTTCTTCGTAAATATGATAATAGAGCTATAAACTTTCTGATTTACCTTTTTGTTTGCGCTCATTACGTTTCTTATGACAGGGAATTTATATATATTTTATATATATATATATATAATATATATATATATATATATATATTATATATATAAATACACATAGACAGACATGAAGGTGCAGATCTTGTGTTATTTTGCATTAATATTGATTTTCTTTTATGTGAAAAATCCATTACACATGCCAACGAGTATGCATGTATTATATATATATATATATATATATATATATATATATATATATATATATATATATATATATATATATATATATGTATGTATGTATGTATTTTGTGTCGTGTGTGTGTGTTGTAGTGGCAAAAAATCAAAAAACTGTACCATCCACTAGCACTACTGACTACTGTTTTTGTGTGTGTGTGTATGTGTGCGTGCGTGTGTGAGGGTGTGGAATATGCGTGTGATATTTTAGTAGTGCACATGTGGGGTTAACTAGTGAGAGAGAGAGAGGGAGAGAGAGAGAGAGACCCGATGGAGAGAGAGAGAGAGAGGAGAGGTTAGTACTAATCCTCCACTTTCACTTGTATATAGCAATGAACGTACTGACATTTTAATGCTTCTTAGTGCTTCTCCATTGCTCCAAGCGGGCAACAGAAGTCCTTCTGTTTATCTTAGGTTCTTTGTGAGAAGATGAAACACACAAATAAGAAGCTGGTAGTTCATCCAGATTCACAAGAGTTTTGTTTTAGGGTTTTGCTCTCTCTCTCTCTCTCTCTCTCACGCACTCTCTACACAAACGTGCAACACACAAAAGTAAGTAGTTGTTTTCACTTTTATCTATTATAGGCTCCATGCCTATAATTCAATATTACGTTTACCTTATTCTACCATTTCACTCTTGGCTGACGAGACAAACATTTTTTTATTAGTGTTTTCTTTTAATTTTTTTCTTGCTTTCTAATAAAGCGTTTCCCTAATATTGGAAAGTCACGTCTTAAATAAAGGCAATGTCACTGAATGAATTTATAACGAGAGTTAAAATGGCCCTCGTTTAAATAATTGGAGAGAACTCCTAACTGGGAACTTAACCTACCTTCCATTGTCCCTTTGTCTGTCATCTCTGAAGCTACTGAAAAATCAATTATCAAAACTGTAGGCGAATTCAAACTCCCGCTATTACAAAATATAATCTTTATTCCCCAAAATAGCTAACATGAAAAAAAATTGGAATAAAATGAGTTAAAAGAACACCTTCCAAAAATCGTTCAACTACCATTACTCTTCCCGAAATCATATTTTAAGTAGGTACCCCCCTCTTATCTATTCCTCTCCGGCTTTTCTTAGTCTTTATCAATACAAGTCAAAACAGTCTAGAGAATCCATTTTTTAAATGGTGAACTTTAATCCATCTGAAATGAGAATATAATTATCAACAATGAAATGTTAAAGTTCATCAATAATGGGTGTCGCGTCACACTTCCCTTTCTCTAAAAACTAAAATTAATGTCACTACATAAAAGGTATAATTTTTCAGTCTTTTTCACTTTACCTTTTCCGATAGATCTAGCGCCACCTTGGATCGCCACAGTCTCTTGTGACCACTACGATAGTTTGTGGTCTAATTCCCCGTTAATTCACATGGCAGAGATGATATCCCATTCACTAGTTCTAACGATCGTGCATATGTACTACGCCCACCAGCAGACGTGTGGATACACACACGCTACTGAACACACGAACGCATGCATGCTAGTCTATTCTGTGTTTCCATTTTCCCATATACACGTTTTAACTGGCGCACATACTCGGTGACCTGAAGTGACCTTCCTTGCGGTTTACCTCATATCTCTGGAATGCGATCGCATTTCGTCTTCCCCGCGACTGGCGTGTTCTCGAGTTGTCTCATCTCAGCATCTTGAGGAATCCACAGTTTTGCATCTGTCTCTAACGAGCAAGTGCTAAGGTTATTAACCTCATTTATTTTAATATATATCTATTTATTCCTCTGACCAGTGCCTTAAGAAATTACTATGCATTTTTTTTCTAAGAGCTAAAGTAAATAACACTTATTTTACTTACAGTAACAAATTATTTTTTTTTACTTTATTCAACGTTTTTGGTTACTTACAGGTAACCAAAAATGTTGAATGAACATACGATTTATACAAAGCAAGTTGAAACAACTGTTAGAATGATTAACGACTCGATGTTCGATATTAAATGTCCAAAAACGACATTTTCATTCAGAAAACACGAAGTGCAAGAAACTTCGAAAGAAGTGTGAATGGTTTTGAGCCCTTCGTCCATTCTCCATTTCCCGCTCCTATTGTCGAAAAGGAAAGAAATATAGCTACAAGTCCCCAGCTCCTTCCAGGTCGTTTGATGAAGGACGACTGCAAATGGCAGCGGTAATAGCAGCCGCAAACACTCCAGGAGGAATCGTCAGAGACTTTCATGATCCCGGGAAAGGGAAAAGCGAAACTGTTATTCTTCTGTCAGTGAAGCCAATAGCTACAGTTTCCCCGCCCACTTGGGTGTTTGATGAGTTATTTCTCTATTGAAATTCCCTATCTTTGGCTCATAAGAGAGAGAGAGAGAGAGAGAGAGAGAGAGAGAGACCTGGGCACCATGAAAGTGGCGTTGGCATCTTCAGAATTTTCTGAGGGGTGGAATTTTGTCCGTGGATTGACGCCCGAAATTTTGTTTGTGTGTGTGTGTGTGTGTGTGTGTACACGTTCTATAAATGTAATGTTAAGTCTCTAATACTTTGCATGTAATCGGAAAAAAAAATAAAAAAATATGTGCCCAATGAAAGTGCATTTGCATCGTTTTTGCTGTTTGGTTCAAATATAATTTGTTCTATCATATTTTATTACTGTTTTCAATAGACATTCAATATATCGATGCTATCTTTTGTCATTCTTTATATTTATATTATTATGACCGTCTCAATCATTCAATATATACTAGCTCGCCCCAAGTTGACTAGAAAGGCACAAGGCCGTCTTGCGACATTCAGACCTCCAGCGGCCTGAGTGACAATTATGACGGTGGAAATAGGTTATATTTGCCCGAATTAACGACCATTTCCATGGCCATACTGCAGGTCTCATTCATCTATTAATAAAAAAAAAATAGAAAATGGGATTAATTATATCCAGGTTCATTTTTTCTGGGTCTGCAATATTCTGTAAAAATTACCAGAAGAGAAAGATTCGCAAATCTCTGAAAAGATAAATAGATATATTTCAAAGTAATAGAACAGAGTGGAGGTGATGCAACAGATATAAGTGGATGATGCAATGTGGTTTTACTGCAGTTTCTCTTTTTGATGGAATAATCTTACTCGCCAAGGGAAAGAATTTTCACTGCCTGTAAACAAAAATTCGATTACGGCATACTTCCCTTTAGTGCTTCGGAAGTAAAAAAAATTGAAAAAGGCGCAATCCAGAAATAACTCTCGTTTTCAAAACATAAAATTTTTCGAAAGTTAAATTTTTTTTCGATATTGCGATAGTCAGCCTTCCACTAAACTGCTGCACTATAAAGCCAATTCTCTTAAGATTTTCCAGACTGTTCAGAATTGCATTGGAAAGAGGTCAGGATTAATCTGGGCATTTCTCTTCGGAGGCGGGCCTGAAAATTGTCGATAACCTCATCTTGGTGAAGCCATGAAGTCTAAAATGACTTGGTTTAGAATAAAGTATTCCTGATCCTCAGCTGTGATCTATGCAACAGTGAAAGTTGCATTTCCTCTAGATTTATTATTTTTATTCTCTTAAATTAACCGAGCTGACTCGTCGTGGTTAGATGGCTAACTCACCTTCAGTATGTGTGATGAAACTGTGTACAGTTGCTTTAATTAGGCAAACGTTTTGAGGTTACGTTTTCAAGTACGTGGGATGAGCTGTGGTCAATGGGATCTAGACTCGCTAGAGAATTGGAAGAGATGTAAGGAAAAGCAAAATGATTTGATCTTGTATCCAGACAACGCCTGAATATAGTTATGAATATCTTTTAGTGGAAAGTTTCATTGTTCAGTTTTAGGTCCCGAAGAGGGACGAAATGGCTATCAAATATAAATACAGAAAACGTCTCCGCTTACGGCACCTTAGTATTCCATGGATATTTCAAAAGGAAAGGAGAGAGAGAGAGAGAGAGAGAAATTAACACAATTTCTCGCCCTAACACAATACCAATGAAACTGTAATTTCACATACTTAATTATCAGTTGTACACCGAATACGAAATTACGTGAATTAGTCTTATCGTTGCCCGGCCGTACTTACTGCAAGTGACACAGGTTTTGAAAAGGAAATAAGAGAATTTGGTACCATTTTGTTTGCTTTTCCTTTTTTCTTTCATTTATAGAACTACATTATTCTGAAATTAAGTTTGAAATGTGTAATTTACCCTCCTAAAGAATTGTTATTAATTTAGGTGCGTTTCCCTAGATGTATCATGGACAATTAATTTTTTATTTCCACATTTGAATGAAAACTGTTTTTGCTGATGAAATTACCTACTTGTAAATTATTATTTTATAATTTACTAAAGTGTCCTGGTAAACTAGAACACTCAGGAACTGTCACCCTGATTCGATTTGTTCGTTCTCAATTTTAATTGTTCTGTTCACATGCAATTAGCGTCTTCCTCCTCCCTATCTCTCATTTTGGCGTGAAATTAATGAGGCAATAAATATCGGGACTTGTATGAAACTCGACGAGAGAGAGAGAGAGAGAGAGAGAGAGAGAGAGAGGCTTAGTATTTACCGATACTCCACTTTCCAAATCAAGTGATATTGAGATTCATTCAGTCATCTGATTAATACAACTCAGCAGACTAATATACATAAACATGGGGGCTTATTTGGCATTCAAGATGTTAAACCAGTCTTCCCCCAGATATAAAGCAAAGAAAGAAAGAAAGGAATAAAGAGGGAGGGAGGGAAAGAAAGAACGAGAGACCTCAAATCATTGCCTTAATGAATTAAACGGATATTCTCGCGGTTTCTGTGAGTTTCTCATTATTTTGTTTATATATTTTAAGTATTGTCACGCATTGTGTTTTTCGGAAGTGCTAATTTCGGGTTTGAAACCTTTTCTTTTATTAGCATAATTTTTGTAAACATTCTCAGTTAAAATCCCATAATACTTTAATTGTCATAAATCTAGTATATAAGTTAAAATACAATTATTTATTTCAAAGTGATTTTGCACAAGCAAATGACCAACCACTGATTTTTTCATAGAGGATGATATCGCAGAATGTCTTTCATAAACGAGAAATAAAGTTAACGTTTTTGTTTGTGAACCATTGTTAGCCGAGACCCTAGTTCACGCCCCCCCCCCCCCCCCGCCCCCCCGTCTTCTCTCTCTCTCTCTCTCTCTCTCTCTCTCATTCTCTCTCTCTCTCTCTCTCTCTCTCTTCACCAAAAGCTTTCATATTATACCCAGATTAAGAAATTAATTTGGACAATGAGAATTCTCATCCAGGTAGGCCAGAAAGGATCTCTCTCTCTCTCTCTCTCTCTCTCTCTCTCTCTCTCTCTCTCTCTCTCTCTCTCTCTCTTAATCCAGCGGTTTATATTTACCCTTCTAGCTCATAAAACAGGTCCCGGCCGTGTTTATGGGAAGGAACAGATGTCTACAAACAAAAGAAAGAATTCTCTTTGCTTCCTTCTTCGAGATAGACAGCCTTGTCATTCTTGAACTCTCTATTAGAAAGTAAGAAATATCTCTTCTGAAAAGGAAAACTTTTTTTTTCTTGTTTTTCTTTCCTGAAGAGTGAATTCAAATTGTTTGTCAGAGAACTTACAAATGTAAGTGACTTTATTCATGCCGTATAATATTCAATCATTCCCTTTCACGAGAGAGAGAGAGAGAGTAAAACTTTCTGTTTATTTTCATCCCTTTGAGTTTGTACGTTTGAGCTACTTGGAACGGATAGAACTTACTCTGAGGAATGCTAACAGACTCGTAATAATAAACAATGCATTTTGAATATTAATGTTAAATACATACGTACGAGATATAGAGCGTCGTTATGTACGTTTGATAACGTTAAGTATATCTTAGTTTAATCAGACCAATGAGCTGCTGATTAACAGGTCTTCTAGGGCTGCCACTAAGGATTAGATATTTTGACGTGGCTGGGAACCAATTGGGACCTACAGCTCATTGTGGGATCCGAACCACATTACAACGAGAAATTAATTTCTATCACCAGAAATAAATTCCTCTGATTACGCGTTGGCCGAGTCGAGAATCGAACGTCGGACCACCGGATTGGTACAGAGTGCGAAAGCCACATGTCCAACGAGGAACTTTGATAACTGGTAATTTTCCTTTGGTTCTCTACTGATAACCTTAGCAGTTCTCAGAGGTTAAAGGTAGTTTTCACAGTTTGTTTAATGGTCTTATAGAGACAATCTTCATTAGTTCCTAATTAAGTTATGAAATGTCTTATCCAATTATAGGGGTGAATAATTTTTTCGACATATGAGGCTAAGAGAGAGAGAGAGAGAGAGAGAGAGAGAGAGAGAGAGAGAGAAAATGTAAGGCTCAGCTTTTATTACAAGCAAGCTGTTTGAATGTCGTTCATTGTTTTAAATTTCATTTGACACAATAAAACAACAAGTAAAATCTATTAGTGTGAGCAACTGAATGAATCTGACATAAGCTTCTTTTCCCCCTAGTTGATTGATGAAATGAAAGACACTATAACGAAATAATTTTTCATTGTGTACCACAAAAATAAGAGGTCTTAATTGCTGCCTGTTACGATACTCGTCATATCGTTAAGATTCCTCTCAATAACATTATGTAATTTATTTTAGAAGCCCCACTAACCCATTCTTCCTGATCCAAAGCATTGGCTTTCCCCTGAATAATGAACGAGTCTTTGTATCTCCTTCGTCAGCGACAGCAGCGTCAACAATACCATATTGCGACGAATGTCATTAGCGTCGAAGGCTATAGATTGCTATTCTTCCGAAGAAGACCGTCTCTGTGGATTGCTTTGTAGTGCATGGATTTTTCATTCCTAATTTGATGAATTAGAGTGGGCTATCTTTTCCCCATTCTGAGAAGACGGCCTTCAAAGATATTCATATTATTCAGAGCTTCTAATTAGCCCATCTTTCGAGGTCCTTTGCTTTGAAAATGTGACAACAGGGGCAATTGAAGTTTTGACATATTATAGAGTATAAAAAACTGAGACACTGGCTGGAAAATCCAAATGCTTAAAAAACGGGGGGAGGGCGGGAGGAGAGGACGGCTATGCCAGTTCGTCAAAACAGGGACGATTTTTCAGGTCTTCTCAAATCGTACTTCATGTCATTATTATTATTATTATTATTATTATTATTATTATTATTATTATTATTTTTTTTTTTTTTTTTTTTTTATTTTTTTTTTTTTTTTTTTTTTTTTTTTTTGCGCTATCACAGTCCTCCAATTCGACTGGGTGGTATTTATATGTGGTGTCCGGGTTGCATCCTGCCTCCTTAGGAGTCCATCACTCTCCTTACTACGTGTGCCGTTTCTAGGATGACACTCTTCTGCATGAGTCCTGGAGCTACTTCAGCCTCTAGTTTTTCTAGATTCTTTTCAGGGATCTTGGGATCGTGCCTAGTGCTCCTATGATTATGGGTACGATTTCCACTGGCATATCCCATATCTTCTTATTTCTATAGTCAGATCTTGATACTTATCCATTTTTTCCCTCTCTTTCTCTTCAAACTCTGGTGTCCCATGGTATTGCGACATCAATTATTATTATTATTATTATTATTATTATTATTATTATTATTATTATTATTATTATTATTATTATTATTATTATTATTATTATTCAGAAGATGGACTCTGTTCATATGGACCAAGCCCTCATGACCCATAACTTGAAATTATTATTATCCACCCGTCTTCTCAGGTTTTCAGATATTGCCCCAACGTTCTGCTCTCTACTTCCTTTCCTGTTATGTATTGTCTGTCTGTAAATGCTCTTGGGTGTAGTGCTTTGTGTATTGCCATGGTTTCCTAGTTTTCTGGTCTATGCAGCGGAGTTCAGCCTTCGTCCACTCCACTTCTCCTGCGCTGTATCTGATTACTGGTGCTGTCCATGTGTTTATGACTTTCATCATATATCCCGGGCTAAGTTTTGGCTTGAGTATCGCCTTAAGTCTGCATATAATCTTTCCTGATCGTGTTCTTCATCTCATTGTGTTTTATATCTCCTCCTTCTATTCCCAGGTATTTGTATAGTGTCTCATATGTTTGATGCTCTTCCCATCTAGTAGCTTTATCCTCAGTCCTTGTCACTTAGCCTTTTTGTATGTTGCCCAAGGCACATTTTTCTATTCTAAACTGCATCCTGATGTCTCCAGGTACAATCCTTACAGTCTGGATTAGGGTATCTATTTCCTTGAAGTTCTTACCATCCAGCATGATGTCGTCCACTTCCTTCTGCAGCATTTCTGTTGGTGGGGGTTGGTGCTTGTATCCTCTAGGTAGTTGTATAGCCGTTCCACATTACTGGTAGACAGTTGATAAGCATGTAGTTACTTGCTATATTTCCTTTGTTCTTGTCTTTCTGTACTACGGATGTTCTCCATGTGGTCATCCATTTGGGCACATGGTGGTTTGTGATACAATGTTGGAGTTGTTCTGCTATTCGTGATTGTAGGGCCTTGAGTTATTTATTATTGTTATTATTATTATTATTATTATTATTATTATTATTATTATTATTATTATTATTATTATTAAGATGAACCGTGTTTGTAAGGAACAAGCCAGCCAAAGGGCCCACTGACTTGAAATTCAAGCTTCCAAAGAATATGGTGTTCATATAGAAAGAGGTAACAGAAGGCAATGGGAAATACAGAAAGAGGAGATCACTTATTAAAAAAAGTAGATTGATAAACTGATAAATAAATAACATATTAAAATACAAGGAGAATTATATTTGAGTAGAAGTGCATTCCTCCTTAAACTTCTGAAGTTTCAATTGGCCGACATCCTCTGGGAGTCTGTTCCACAATCCAACGGTGTGGAAGATAAAAGGTCCTTAGGAACTCTATCGGTAGCAGCGGAGTCGTTTGTTTCAGATTTATTGAACTGCCTCAACTGGGCTTCTGTTCTGAACCCATTTTCTTTTTCGCCAGTTTTCAGTGATTTCGATATACGCACTCATCATAGCAGGATATTTCAATATTTCAATTATTTCATCGATGACGAATGAATACATGATGCATTGTTTCGACGGATAATATTCATCCTGAAATATTACTGCATCTATATTTTAGATAGTTTTTATTATGTACTTGATAAGTCCTTATTACAGATATGTTGATATATACGTTAAGTATGTATGTACAACTGAATCTTTTGCTAGCTTTTATGAAAGCAATTTAACAGATCATTTTTATTTTATTATCATAAATGTAATTTTTATATACTCGTTCTATTGCTTTCCTTTGCGTATTCTTTTTCCGTTTATGATATCAGATTAAAACATTCATAAAATTCATACAAATCAGTTGGCTCTTTTGTTCTTGGAATAAAAAAACTCGGAACTTCTGTGTTCCCTGACCCCTTCATCTATTTTTAGTTTACTGAAAAGAAAATCATTGTGCTGGCTTTGTATATCCGTCTGCGCTGTTTTCATGTCCGGCCTCAGATCTTAAAATGTTCTGAGGCTAGAGAGCTGCAAACTGCTATGATGATCATCCAATCTACCCACCGATCATCAACCATACCAAATTGCAGCCCTTTATCCTCAGCAGTTATTTTATTCAATGTTAAAGTTAGCCATAATCTTAAGTCTGGCATCGATATAGGCCAGGCCACCGCCGGGTGCCATGGGGTGCGGCTTATTTTTCAAAGGGTCCATTTTGTCATCAGTCTTGAAAAAAAAAGATGAAAAAATCCGTATTAGTTGTAGTATTTAATCTTCTCCCCATAAAATAGCGGTCTGGGGATTCATACCTTTAACAAAAATCCTTTTGATTAATTTTGTTACTACCTTGCTCTGTCATGAAAGCTTATTTTTAACAAGCGACATGTAACGATCAACTTGGAAATAATACCACATTTCTTGACGAAAAAGAGGCAGTATTTGGCCACAGTACTTTTGACGAAAATCAATTACCCTTAGGTCATAGTACTTCTGGCAAAACGAAGTCGTTTTATTGGACTGGTCGAATTAGTCGCGTTCCATTGAACAGATATTCAACAGAGCGTGATGGCTCCAGTATGCAATGAAGTTCTGCATCGTTCAACATTTTCTCCCTGAGTATATCTCGTTTCCTTTTATTTATTAGAATTTTATATCGTCTGAAATCATGTCAAACAAAAAAATGTTATACACCAACACGTTCACTTATGTATATAGACATGTGTGTGTATGTATATATATATATATATATATATATATATATATATATATATATATATATATATATATATATATATATATATATATATATATATGTATATATATATATATATATATATATATATATATATATATATATATATATATATATATATATATATATATATATATACATATATATGTATAGATATATATATATATATACATATATATGTATATATATATATATATACATATATATATATATATATATATATAGATATATATATATATATATATATATATATATATATGAAATGCTAATAATTGGATCACTGCTGATTCGGGAAGTTTGGTAAAACTCGCCGTTATGCTGGGCAATAAGCCTCTCCAGATAAAAGCTTCAAGTACAGCGGTAGGTTCCAACTTCCGTTATAACTTGTGTGATTCAGTGTCTTTCAATTGAAAGACCTGGGTTTGATCCCAATTTGATTTAGAAATTATATATACTATATATACGATGTGTGTATGTGCGCGCTTAGGTGCGAGTCGGGCAAGTTATGAAGACACTTTTAAGTGGTTTTAGAATAAAATGTAAAAATGTTTTTGATTTGAATATGCTATGACAGAAAAAGACAGTCTTATTCGATCATCAGATAATCCATCTACACACCGAATCATTTCAATCAATAAGGAACAAAATTCTCTGTTAAGCTCATCTTAAGCTAGAACTATAACTTAACAAAACTCACATCTTATTATAGAATTTTAAATTGAAATGCCTTCTCTGATTTTGTTGGACCGGATTTACACCAATCCACGACGACTCGCAGATTTTGAAATGATTTTCCCGAATAAGGACTTTCGAACTCTCTGTTTGCTATTCCTCGAAAGTTCTTTAGTTCTACAACCATTCTCCTCATAAAGAGAAATTGCCATTAAGTAAATTGCCGAAATATAATGGAAGTTAAAACAATGCGGAAACTCGATGTTTCCTTTTACTAGCGATAAAGTGGAAACTTTCGGAGTTTCTTTAGTTCATTTTCTAGATGGGTGAGACGGTTCTGGAGACAATGGGTTTGGGTGAAAGTATATGTAGGGTGCCTAGTTTCCCCTTCTAGAAAAGTTAATTTTCTACATGGATGAGACTGTTAGAGACAAGAGGTTTGGGTGAAGATATAAACTGGGGTCCCACCTCACCCATCTAGAAATAACTAACGGGTTGTCGAACCGTCGTACGACAAAAGAAACTCCGAATGAACAATACCTAGAAGCATCCAGAATCAGTCTTGATATACCATAATAATATATTTCACCAATCTCTCTCTCTCTCTCTCACTCTCTCTCTCTCTCTCTCTCTCTCTCTCTCTCTCACACACACACACACACACACACACATGGTTTACGTGATGACATCTCCGAAAGTCTTGCCTTTTGCAGAAACGCAAAGCGTATTCATTACACCTGAAAGTTTTCTTCTGTAATACTGGAGTTATTTCTAGGTTTGGAACCGAGAATTCGCTGGAGATCAAAGCCTAGTCTTCTGCATTTTTGCCCTGCTCTGTTTTGTGCCGATTCATCGAAATTCTTTGCAGGACACTTAGACTCTCGAATTCTTACGAATCGGTTTGTGCCTCAAATTGGCTGAAATTTTTCTTTTGAAGAAATTCTTTGCGTCTATTAAACAATTTCCGAGACATCATATCTGGAAATCTCATTAACAGAAGCATCTACAGTGATGGTAGAGGCTAGGTTTTGAGATCGTTATTTAACATTTTACTAAAATTTGTATTTATTTATGTACTTCTTTGTTTACTCATCTATTTTTCTAGTAACTGATCTCTTCCTTCTGATTTTTTCCCAGTACATTCAGTTACTTCTTTCGAACAAGCACCATATTTTTTGGAAGCATAAATTTCAAGTCAATGGCCCCTTTGGTAGGGTTGTTGTATTTCAATAAGGATTACCTTCTGAATAATGATAATAATAATAATATAATAATAATAATAATAAATAATAATAATAATAATAATAATAATAATTAAAAATTCATGTGATCCTAGAAACGGTGCACATAGTAAGAAGTGATGGGCTGCTAAGTGGGCAGGATGCAACCCGGAACCCCAAACTGTGAATACCACCCAGTCGAATTGGAGGACTGTGATAGACAAAAAAAAATAAATAAATAAATAAATGAATGAATAATAACATAATCATAATAATAATAATAATAATAATAATAATAATAATAATAACAATAATAATAATTTGTGACTCTTCGTAAAATAATTTGTAGTATTTTTGGGTCCCTAAAAGAAGAAATGCTATGTTTTCACAAGTGAATCATGCCAAGATACTCTGGGTACAAATCATTCACTGGGTGTCCTGAATTTCAATCTCCCGCAGGTTTCATCTCCCTTTGCAGTTTATCTCTAGATTTCGAACTGATATCCGGAATCTAAGCCATCCCATTTGTATCTGGCATTGAAGTTATGCCATAAATATCCGGAATTCACACAAAGCATTGACTATTCGGAATTCAGAATTCAAAGGGCAGTCGACTGAAATTGCAGAGGATTCTCTCTCTCTCTCTCTCTCTCTCTCTCTCTCTCTCTCTCTCTCTCTCTTACTTTAATGGAATATTTTTTTATTCGCGGCTGTGTGGGCTTTTCGTTTCAAGTCCATGAAAGTATTGTACCTCTTCTCCTTCGTTGTCATAGAAACAAAATCAGTCGTAACTTAACCTTCAAATTCTGGCCATGTCCTTACATGGAAGCTCGTTCTTAGTTTTCTGTAAAAGAAAACTATTGAGTTGGTTTTGTCTGTCCGTCTGTACTTTTTTGTGTATCCTCCGGTCTTAAAAAACTACTGAGGCTAGAAGGCTGCAAATTGGTATGTTGATCATCCACCTTGCAGTCATGAAACGAACGAAATGGCAGCTCTCTAGCCTCAGTAGTTTTTTATTTTTATTGTAAGTTCAAGTTAGCTATGTTTGGCACCGCAACAACACAGTCCACCACGGCCGGGTGAGTTTGTTTTATTGGCCGTGACTGAATTTCAAACAGGATTATACGCTGTACAGAAAACGATTTTTTTTATATTAAATAACAAAGTTCCTTGCTTAATCCTTTCGTGTTGCATATAACACAAGAGAGCTTAACTCTTATTTTATTCAGAACTAAAAAAATAACCACTTTCCTTTAGAAAGGAAAGAAAAACGAATAAAAAACCAAAGAACTTGGCTAAACAATTCAGTGGTGCAGTTCGTGTAAAAAAAGTCAGTCAGTCCCTCTTGATGAAAGTAGGAACTGTAGTGAATCGAGCGATTTGATAAAGTGGGAATGGGAATACGGCTGTTCCAGGACATCGTCGATGAAAGGTAACCGAGAATTGCTTCCCAAATTCTCGTTTGAAATTCTCCGTGATCAGTTAACGATGCGAGAGAGAGGAATTTCGCAGATCAGACTCGTATTGATTGCAATGCTTTGGTCCTGGGACAGAAAAAGTAGATATCAGTATATTACTGTTCATGAACAGCAAAAATAGATTCATGTTTTGCTTCATCACCCGCGATGTATGTTACACCAATAAATGTCTTAGTGCTTACGAAGATTGCTCCTTATTTACAATTATTCCGTGTTTTAGTGTTTTCTCCCGTATTATTTATTCTTATGGTCTGCCTTAAAGATAAAAAACGAATACGGTAGTAAGTGAATGAAATACACAAATGTAACATTTTTTTCGTGAATATACTTTTGTACTACTAAAAAAAAATTTATTTTAAATCTAGACATCAAGAGGTCAGAATGTAATTGCGTATGTAAATGGACTGCTAAAATGTTAAAGAATGTTTCCTTTTTGTTTATTTATAGGCAAATGAACTGAACTCTGCATTTAACCAAAAAAAAAAATCCATAAGGTTTTTCACTTTCGAATTTTAGGTATTTGGCAACATTGTGTTTGAAGTTACTCGAGTAATTATTTTCATTTAATTTAATTTTCGTTCTTGACTGGAAAGCATTGACAACATACTGCATTAGGCATTTAACCTTTTGGGAAGGATTTTTTCTGAACAAGGAATTCATTGACCTCAGTTCCGTAATGTTTTTTGACTAAGGCAAATTATAGCATTTAGAGTCCCATTGTCAGCGTTCTGTAGACTTTCGGAGTCTCTCTCTCTCTCTCTCTCCTCTCTCTCTCTCTCTCCTCTCGGGGATAACCAGATCAGAACAGGTGACATCCGCCGGAACTTTTTCGTTTGAACTTGATGTCTCTGTTGACCTAAACGATGAATAATGTACTTAGGTTTTCGGTCGTGATAGGATTGGAAAGAGGAAGGGAATAGACACGCGGAAGCGAGTAAAATATGCACCGAATTTTCTTCGGCGCAATCGAGTTATCTGTACAATGTATATTTCAAGGCATCGAAAATAGATTTATCTTTCGGTGGTCTCGGTATAATGCTTGTATGATTGAAGGGCGGATGATGATCAGCATACCAATTTGCAGCCCTCTAGCCTCGTGGTTTTTAAGATTTGAGGTCGGACAGAAAACTACGGACGGACAGACAAAGCCATCTCAACATTTTTCTTTGACAGAAAACTGAAAACTGTGAAATCTGTATAAGCATGAGCGCTCTCTGGGAAGAAATAAAGAAATCCTTTTCTCACTTGGTGAAATTCTTCCAAAAATTCTCTCTCTCTTTCCAGCAAGTCATTTGTTACCCTTCTTTCCGTTTTGGACATGCAAATGAGATTTTCACTTTATTCGGAGGGGCAACGTCCGCACTGAGAGAAGACAAACGACCACTTATTCTGACAAAGCAAGGATTGGTCATCCTCTTGAAAGGTCTATAATACAGAGTGACGCTGGCTGCCTGCTTTTGGCCATTTGGCGCTTTGTTTAATTAAGAAGGAAGTAGTGGATATCAATGAACGGCCACAGTGGGGAAAAGTTTCCAGAGTGAGGAATGAAGAAAGAAAATTTTTATACAGTTGTTTTGTGATTATATATTTATGAGAGTCAGGTTAAGAAGGCAATAGATCGTGCTTTGTCTGTCCGTCCGCACTTTCCTGTTTGCCCTTAGATCTTAGGCTACAGGACTGCAAAGTGGTATATTGATCATCCAACCTCATATCATCAAACATACCAAATTCCAGCTCTCTAGTGTCAGCAATTTATATTTAATTCAAGGTTAGAATTAGCCAAGATCATGCTATGGCAACGCTATAGGACAGGCAATGCCGGGCTGTGACTGAAAATTTTATGAGGTGCGGCTCACACAGCATTATACGCTGTACACAAAAAAACTTCGGTGCATTTTTTTAATTGTTTATCTAACAAACAAGACTTCAGTATTTGGAACAAATGTATATAGTTACTAGCTCGTTCAACTATATAGCACAGCATGTTTTTTTTAAGAGCTGCTAATGTCATCGCTTAGTGCAGCTGCTCTCTATAATTATCTTAGATATATGTTCCTTGGCATCGGATAAAGTGGGCGAGTTATCTGGAAATACGTCTTTTCTCTGGAAGGGCGCATTTTCCAGATTGCCTCTGAACTTTGTTCTCTAATCGAACAAAGTTCAGAGATTCATTGCTGGATTACTCGAAGTTTTCTGGGAGTCAGAAGGTTGTAACTCAGGTGGGAATTCTTGTGAGGTGTGAAATGACTAGAAAGTTACTAGAAGGAGATAATAAGTTTGAAGCGATAAAATGAAAAGCGTAGAAGATTTGTAGCTTAATGACTCGTCCGTAACTGAATGATCTCAGGGTCTTTTGATAAACAACTTCGAAGTATCCAGGAATCTTACTGGTTAGGTTGATCTTCGATATCAAGAGTTAGATTATTCTAAAGGACTTTTAATTGCAGGGGCTGTGTCTTTGTATTATAAATAGTGCACGCTGGTTTGTTATTAGTTTTTTTTATAAATGCTATTAATTTTTGGATGCTATGTTCATGTGTATGCTAATATGAAAATTAAATTGAACTTAAATTTGGCAGTCTTAAAAAAATTAAGGGAGATGTTGATATCATTGTTTTTAAGTGACATGTAGTCAGATCGGTAAATTTTCATGCCAAGGAATATATATATATATATATATATATATATATATATATATTTATATATATATATATATATAATATATTATATGATATATAAATATATATATATATATATATTATATATATATTATATATATATATATATATATATATTATATATATATATCTGTATTATCTTACCGTCGAGTACATCCAATGGATTCCTTAGAGTGAACTAAGCCAGCGACGAAAATTTTAAAGTAAACAAGAGACTTCATTCAGCTAAAAGAAGTTTCCTGGAAGCTGAGGGAATCTTTGAAAGAATTTCTTAAGAGAGATTTAAAAATGTATCAAGATGCATTCAAAGTCAGTTACGATATAAAGTTTGTTCATACTTGAGTAAGAGTGCCAGGTTAAACTTGGAACAATTTTATTGGTAGCAAGCTTACTTTTGTAAGGAACCAAGAACTCTTGCAATTTCGACCTTTCTTTTAGCTATTTCTATTGCTTTTATTATTCATGTTTTTTAATTTGCTTTTACTAAGATTTTCTTCTTGCCTTTTTATTTCATAGACAATGTTTCCTGCCTCTAACTTCATCGGCTTCTCAAAATCTCATACGTCTTTTTTGCAAACGTGTACCTCAGGGCAAAATGGTTTACAATTATATTTCGAGATCTAAATTCCCTCGTCTCTCTGTTCATTGAATTTCATTCAATGCCTTTTAATGCGAGTTTCGTAGTCTCACGAATCAATACTCTAAGCTATTAAATTCGTGACACAATAAACAAGGTTTGATACGCTATGGTCAACAGAATGATTATATATTTTGACCCAAAATTCGTCCCGAAAGACTAGGAGACCTGATGTACTTAATTTCCAAAACCTCCACCTAAAACAAGGTCATATTTATACCCAGTCTAAATTAATTTGGACAAGGAAAATTCTCATTCAAGCAGGCAAGAAAGGATCTCTCTCTCTCTCTCTCTCATCTCTCTCTCCTCTCTCTCTCTCTCTCTCTCTCTCTCTCTCTCTCAGGTGAACAATGGAACCGGAAAATTCCCCTAACGTAATCTAGACTGATTTTGGAAAAACGGTTTTGGTTCAAGATTTAAATGACTTTTCCAAAACCAAAGACTTTAAACTTATTTAAATCCTCAAATTATTATTATTATTTCTATATTTGTGCACGAAAGAGCTTGAGAGAAATTTGAGAAAAACTTTTTAAACCTCATTAAAAGTTTTCAGTTATCTGAGGCAGCAATAGGCGTGAAGATAAGCAGATTTTGGTGAGCAATTATAAGGATAAGTCTTCATGCAAAACACATGTCTGCACTTGCCTTTAAATAATATATATATATATATATATATATATATTATATATATATATATATATATATATATATAATATATATATATATATATATATATATATATATATATATATACACATACACACACACACATATATCGAGCTACAAATGTCCTTTAATATCTAATTCGCTCTACCTCGAAGTTAAATATTCATCATATGATTAACCAAAGGGGAATTTTTTACACGATAATAGATTTGCCTGGTCCCTGGCGCGAACCAAAAAGACATTCAAATTCAGGAACGTCAGTGAAGCTTTTAACCTACCCCACCCGGGACCAGGCAAATCTATTCATCGTATAAAAAAAATTCCCCTTCGGTTAAGCATATATGAAAATATATTAATTCCGAGATAGAAGCGAATTAGATATTAAAGGACATTGTAACTCGATGTATGTATCTGTATCACGGTAATGTGAAATGACAATATATATATATATATTATATATATATATATATATATATATATATATATATATATATATATATATATATATGAATAACTTGAACACGAAGTATATAAACGTGATGCTATGTATAAATAAAGGTTTTTTTGCACGAAGGAAAAAAATGAAAAAAACGAGTTGGCCGAGTACTTTCGTCCTATTCGGACCCTTTACTGATGCATACTGATTTTTACAAAAAACACCATAGTCAAAAGAAGGCTTAATATACAAACTGACACTACCAAATTAGCCATAAGGGCGATTTTCACTCTACAGAGAGGACGATGAGTCATAGGCTAGCCACACCTTGAAGGATACCCGCGGTAAACAAGTGATTCTTCCAGAAAAACAGTACATTTTGAAAACAACACGGGAGCATATACAATTTAATATCATGAATTTTTACACAAATTTTCCCAACAAAAATTATTATTAATGAAAAAACGAAAGAAAATTATATATATACAAATGTGGGTCTAATTTACTTAGTTTGTTCATTTATTTTGAGGTCCTTCATAAACATTCTTTAAAAATATATGGGTCCAAATGGTACATTTCCCAGAACTAAGATTTAGGTTGTTTTTATTAGTGATTTGTATAATTGCCGATTCCAGTAAATTTCTTGAAACATAATCATTAGATCTAGCAATTACCGAGGTATCACCCCAATTAATACAATGAGATTTTTCACTCATATGGATAAACAGTGCATTTGGAGTCTGGGCTGTTCTGAACTGAATATATGTGCTTAACCCGAACACATAAATTTTACTAGACTGACCAACGTAAAACGATGGGCAATCCTACAAGGAATTTTGTAAATGATGTTGTATTTGTTACGACTATTCTTAATTAGCCATATCTTTAATGGTATTGTTATAAGAGAACACTACATTAACATTAAATTATTTAAATATTGATTTTATGGTTTCAAATCCACGAAAATAAGGTAAGCTAAGTACATTTTTAGGGATTTCTTTCTTTTTCATTAATAGCAACATTATAAAACTTTTGATGAGCTTTTTGATAACATAAATCAATTAAATGGAGGGTGGGTAGCAGAGATCGTTCCTATCTTTTTTATGTATTCTATTTGTCTTGGTCCAGGTATTGTGGACTCGTGATACGTTAAAGCGCGTAAGAACAAAGAAGAAAAAATTTGAAATTTAAATATTAAGATGGTTGGGTCCAGAGGTAAAAAATGTACATATGTTAAATTATTTGTGGGTTTTCTATAAATGCTGAATTTGCATTGGAAAGATTCTCTATGTATTAATACATCTAGGAAAGGGATGACATTGTTATTTTCAATTTCAACAGTGAATTTTATGGATGGCACTAAATTATTCAATTTAGACAGTAAATCATTTACATCGATACCACCAGGTAAGACTACTAAGATATCATCGACTTATCGGTACCATTTAAGGGGATAAGTGTGATATTCGGGAGGTGTTGTCTCTCAAAAAATTCCATATATAAGTTTGAAAGGAGAGGTGATAAAGGGTTACCCATGGCCATACCAAATATTTGTTGGTAATATTCTCCATTAAAAATAAATCTGCAATCACAAATACATAACTTAATTAAGGAAATTATGTGACTAACGGACATAGGCAATTCATGCAGTACAAGTTCATTACTTAAATATTCTAGCACAGAGTCAATAGGGACTTTTTGTAAACAAAGAACATACATCAAAACTGCACAAAAAAAAAAATATCGCTAGGGTTTACTACAATGTTATTTATTATTTTTTCCATGAGATCAAGAGAATTCCGGATGTGTGAATTAGATACAGTTCCTAGTAGCGGGGATAACAGTTTAGTAAGATATTTAGATAGTTTTATAAAGCAATTGATCCTACAGTACTAATAATTATGCGTGTCTCACCTTAGGACACAATGTAGGAGGGAGGGGGGGGAGAGGCGGTAGCGGGAAGAAAAGAAACATTGTAAAAAAAGTATTGATGTCATTCACGAATCAAATAGCAAATGTTAAAGATGCTCCATTCACCCGGGCATGCACCAACCTGACCTCAGGAAATTTCGCGAACTTTTACGTGTATTGTTTTCTTACCTGAAAATATTTTTGCTCTGTGGAATTTAAGCATTTGATGAAGGTGTTTTGTATCTGCAATAATGGTTATCTCTACAAAATCTCACTTCCATATTCAGGGGAAGTTACATTTTAAATTCCATTTACTGCAGGATTTATAAATAGTAATTCACACGCAACAAAAGAGGAAATATGAAATAATATGAAACAACGTATGGTCAAGAGAAGAGAGAACAACTGAAGTCCACATCAACGCATGGAACAGATTAAATCAGTAATTACGCAAATAACCTTCACTAAAGTAAAAAGTCTTGTAAAAAATGTAGAAGGGATATTGAATTATAATTTAAGAAGTTTTACAAAATTCTATGAAATTACCGTAGTTACTACCATTCACATCACCCTTTCTAGATAGCATGCATACATAGATACATAAATACATACATACATAAATACATATTGTCTTTATCTACACACACACACAATTATAATATATATATATATATATATATATATATATATATATATATATATATATATATATATATATATATATATATATACGCGGAGTTTAATTAGATGTATTTCACTATTACTCGAGGGAGAGAGAGCTTTTACTAATACGTCAAATCCTAGCTCTCTCTCAAAGGAATTTCTCAGTCATGTTTTGCTTGCAATAAACTGAGTTAAAAGAGATGATATATATATATATATATATATTATATATATATATATATATATATATATATATATATTTATATTTATATTTATATATATATATATATATATATATATATATATATAAAAAGTCATTTCACATTAACGTGATTCATATATCATACATCGAGCTACAATGTCCTTTAATATCTAATTCGCTCTACCTCGGATTAATATATTTTCATATATCTTACCGAAGGGGAATTTTTTTTTCACGATAATATATGTATATGTAATGTATATATATATATATATATATATATATATTATATATATATATATATATATATATATATGAATATATAAATATGTTCATGAATATATAGATGTGTGTATACATGTGAATGCCTTTTAAGGTGTTATTCCTCATCAACGTAAAAAGTACGGGAGAGAGAGAGAGACGGGAGGGAGGAAGAGAGAGAGAGAGAGAGAGAGGAGAGAGAGAGAAGAAAACATATTTTGAAAGCAATCCTTTTCAATTATTTGCAAAAAGGGAGAAAAGGTCAGATAGCCTGATATAGTTCAATTATCATATACTTAAGGCAGAGAGAGAGAAAGAGAGAGAGAGAGAGTGAGAGGCAGGCTTTAATAATTCATATCTAAGACGCACATTCACTTGCTTGAAGCGGAACGGATGAGCGACACTTTTGCTATGCAAATTGATGCACTGATAATAATTCAAATAAATTTTAATCAGCATCTCACCGCGGCCATCAGAGAAGGGCTAACGCCCACAGTAGCCCATTCAGGATTGGATTTCACGCGACGGTTAAAGCAAACAAATCATTCATCAGTGAAACCATTTCATTTAACCCGGAAAATATTTTCGTGAATTTCAAGCAGTGACGAAAGCACCTCATGATATTTCATAGAAATAAAAAAATTATGAAATGATGTTTAAGGGATCATGGAAAGGGTACGAATTATTCATAATATATTAAATGCAATAGTTGTAGGAAATTCATATGTAAACATTAAACAATAATTATGTTGGGGTGAAATTAGTAGGGTAATATTGACCACCATCCTCACAAAATAGGTAAATTTATTCCTAAAGATTTTCAAAGCAAATCGTTCGTCAGTGCAACCATTTTATTTTCCTGGAATATCTTTCGTGAATTTCAAGCAATGATGAAAACTCTTGTAATATAAAATAATAGTTAAGGGCTGTTGGATTAGGTAGGAATTATTCTTGAATATATGGAAATGCAATAGTTATAGGAAATTTATATGTAAAAACTATAATCATTTTTTTGGGGGGCGGGGGTGAAATTTGACGGTCATATTTGACTAAGTATAACTGGGTTAATTTACTCCTAAAAATGTTAGTACCTATGTGGATAGCATGCTGAGGTCATCTCGTGTCCCTGAGACGGTCAGGCATGATTGCCCAACAGTAATTTTTCACTTGATGACAATGGACTCCATAAAAAGGCCATCTTTATCACGAACACATTCAAAAAAGGGGTTACCTATGAATGGCATTTGTTTTATTTTCAGAAAAGTTGCTTCATTACAATAATAATAGAGGAATAATATATATTTCATGTCGGTTAATCCCTGCATGGGAGATCTCGTAAAGGCGATTGATTATGAAAGAGATAGTTCATAGTCATTTCACAATAGTCATTTGAAATAACGCTCTCTCTCTCTCTCTCTCTCTCTCTCTCTCTTCTCTCTCTCTCTCCTCTCTCTCTCTCTCTCCTAATCAAGCTGAGTTCCATGTATGAATGGAATAACATTTTGATGTGAATGTTGCACGATTCTCTCTCTCTCTCTCTCTCTCTCTCTCTCTCTCTCTCTCTCTCTCTCTCTCTCTCTCTCTCTCGTAACGAAACTAGATTTTGGAGTTCTTGTTTTTGAGCTGAATGTTGCACGATTCCACAACTTCAAGCAAAAGACGAGTCTTATATATCAAAAGAGAAGAGAGTAACCAGGATTATTAGTGAGGCTTCCGTTGTTGTGAGAATGTAATAAGCTTTTCCAGCGCCGCACTTTTCCACTTTTACACGTAATAACTATCGAAAACTTTATCAGGAGAAATTTTGTTAGTTAGGGTATTAGAGTTTACTAGTGTCCACGAAGAAAAGGTTAAAAAACTTCAATTACTGAAATCACTATCGCGACAATAAAATATCATGAAGGCAGAATAATGAACGTTATAAAGGATTTAGGAATGTAGGAAAGATGAAATGGTTTTCACTGTGACAAGAACATGGCAAAGATAAATGAAAAATAAGGTAAAACGAAGTGTTAGAATAACACAAGCACCCTCCCGAGGATCGAGTAGCAAGGGCTTAAAGGCGCAAAACAGGTAGCTGTTAATAACGACTGTCTGAAAGGCAAGATAGAAGGTCGGTAAGGGGTCTGAAAGGTCAAAGGTTATGAGGAAATGTGGTGATCGTAATATGACGGAGTGACGGAGAGATGTACATAACACTATTCCCTATTTCCCGCCTGGTTGTGATAAAAGAAGTAGTATAAGTACCAGATCTGGTTTATCATGAATGTATTGGGTTTCTGTGCGCGTGATGATATTGCAGCTATTAGGAGCAAAGTCTAAAGAGAAAAGTATGTAGATCTTAATTAGGAGTTATCTCCTTACGTAAACAAGATTCCTATTCAAGTGGAAATAAATAATCCACATTTATTTTCCGCTGGGGATCCTTTCGTACGGTTAGCATTTATATTAGTAAGGTTATGATCCTTTTTGTGGCTAGTTCTTACAATGACGAAAGAGTCAAATTTTCCACAAAGTGTATTAGAAGACCTGGGTTATTTCCCGCTGGGGATAATTTCGTTTGCAAGTCTATAATACATTCTGTGTTTGGTTCTTGCAAAGATGAAAGAGTTAAATTCTCCACGAAGTGTATTAGAAGACCTGAAGCATGTACGTATGATCATTATGATCGATAGTTATAGCCCAGTCTCTTAAATCGTAAAATTGCGCATTACTTTGTGAGCGTGTCGGAGCGTAGAGATTGAGAGATATCACTTGCACGCAAACCTTTAGTTAACAGAGCACAGCCCCTTGCCAACTGGAATACCCAGAGCGAGTTAATTTTATGAATGTGTTTTATTTCATAAGGTATAGAGTCAGCAGACCGGGCTGGAAAGGTAGAGGAAGTTCACTGCCTATTATACAACATGTTGCAGTTCGTTTAGCACAATACTGGAGATATCCAACTCCCTAACCGTCAGTTTGTTATACAGTATATTATTTCATACCTGAAATGGATTTATTTATTTTTTCTTATTAATGGTTTTCCTTTTCTTCTAGATACTCCCTGTTATTCTTTGATTTGTATTATATACACGCATACCATACAGGCTTTTCCTAGAAGATTTATTTGCTGTAGTAAAAGTAAAGTACACGTGTAAATCTTACCACTATACAAACATTTTTTATATATATTAATTTACTCTATTTTTTTAATAAGATAGGTCTATTCTTTCTGTATTTCCCCTAACCTCATCTTACTTTATCCCGTGGGCTTGTTCCATATGAATAGGCTTCATAAATAATAATAATAATAAGCTCCCCACCCACGAGCCAATGAAAAGGCAGCGGCACGACGCCCCCCGCTGCGCCACCGCAATATAAGCAGCTGGACTCACCTTCTCACTTCAGTCCTTCACACACCTCCGCCCAAGAGGATGTCTGAGGTTTATTCAGACGAAACGTCCGGAAAGGAATAGAAAGAATAGAAAAGAAATAGAATTTAACATCAATTCTATCTGTAATAAACTCTACGGGATATACCCGAAAATTTGACTACCCCGACTGAAATTTTTACCAATAAAATCCAATCGTTCTACCTAATTGAGATATGTCAACCTTCGGTGCGTTGCTCACCAGTTTAAGCAACAATGAGAAAGCAATAATTAGAAAAAAAAATAGAGAAGAACCTGTATAAAATTAATGCAGCTGAGGCAGCAATTACTTTTAATAAAACATGTTTAAAAGAGGGTTTACTTCCAGCATACAATAATAATAATAATAATAATAATAATAATAAGAATAATAATAATTATAAGGAATTAAATAATAATAATAATAATAATAATTAATAACAACAACAACAACAACGATCCCGGAATCAGATTTGTCTCAGATTCTCGAGGATTCCACCAGTTCAGAAAAAGTTTTCTTATTCACCATAATCGAAGACAGATGAATAGTCAGTTGCTGTTATAGCTATTTCTTGCCAGTCCGTTTAGGATGGTTTTTTCTGTTTATAGTACTCATATAATTCATAAATATTTACTTGTGTATATATGTAAAAGAATGCCATCTACAAGAAACTCAGAGAGAGAGAGAGAGAGAGAGAGAGAGGGTTACAAGGATTAGGATGTCTCAAAGACTTGTTAGTTCATCCGAGGAGACATCGAGAGAGAGAGAGAGAGAGAGTTGCAAGGATTAGGATGTCTCAAAGACTTGTTAGTTCATCCGAGGAGACATCGAGAGAGAGAGAGAGAGAGAGAGATTCTTTCTCTTCCCAAGAAGAAATAACAGAATTCTGTGTAATCAAATATAAGAAAAAACCATCTGATAAGAAAGAGACAGATACTTTCCGAGATTTTCTATTTATAAATAGATCTGCAAGGTTCCTCATTTAGTAAAAGAAGTGGATGGAAGAATAGAAATGTACAGGAATAGAATGATTAATATTCCGTAAGGAAGATGAAATCCAAAAGGCGTTTCTGCATTGCAAGTCTTACACATGGGAAGGATAAAAATACTCACAGCTCGTAATGAATGGAATTTTACAAGAGGTTTTGGGATAAAAGGACAAATAGAAAAATAGAACAGATAATAAAGAGAGAGAACCGAGGACAAAATGAACCAAAGGCCAAAGGGGAAAACAGGGAGAAATCGGAGACAAAAGTGGAATTAGAGAAAAGATGTAAAAATTAGATAAAGCGAATCAGGAAAAGGAGTGTAACATAAAGGAAGAAATGCGTAGTGGAATTGGCTAAATTCGTGAGAATTGCAAAGAGGTTCAGTGAGTTTCAAGAAACTGAGATTTCATTATCTTGTTATAGAGGAAGACATAAAAACATTGATATTTTATTTTGGAAAAAAAAAAAAAGACGTGAAGAAATAATACGGGGAAGAGATGGACTATAAGGAAATCAAAATCAGTAGGAAGGATTGTTGTTTCATAGGATTTGTCTCCAAATCTTGTGAAACCTTTTCTTGCAAAATTTGCATTTCGTTCTGGGGATGCCAAGAAATTTCTTGATAATCTGATAGCTGGGATGGGAAAAATCCTGATGGTTTCTTCCCTTTGTTTTTTAAAACAGTTTCTAGTGTGTTAGCTTCCATGATCAGTATATTCTATAGATTAAGTCGACGTAGTATCTTTTCGGATGAGCGCGAGCTTAGTAATACAGTACCTGTTCCAAAGAGCGGTATGTTTGTAGACTGCGGTAACTATAGACCAACTTCTCTTCTCTCTGGGCTCTCTAAAGTTGCAGAAACTCAATTTACGCTACTCTACAAGTATGTTGCATACAAAGAATTGTCAGTTGATAGTTAATATGCATATAGGAAGCATTGGGTACTTATAATACGCTTTGCTAGAGAACCTGTTAAAGGGTGTTAATTGTAGTGCAATTCAAATAGATCTTAGTGCTGCTTTCGGTGTAGTAAATCATAAGGGACTTGCTTATAAACTTCAGAATTTCAGAGCGGGTGGATATGTTTTAGGTTTATTTTAATACTTCCTGACAGGTAGTCAGCAGCGGGTTGCTATTGATGGGATCTTTAGTGAACCAATGAGACTCGAGTTCCACCAGGTGGTGCACTTGGTCCAATGTTATTCTTAGTGTAGTATAGAAGTGATATGGATTTCGGCCTAAAACAAGATTGTTCAGGTTACCGATGATGCAATGTCTTATGGGTGTAGTCAAGTCTCCACTTACGAGAAATGAAGCTGCCCTTATTCTTAGTCGTGATATGAAGAGTATGATAAATAGCTGTGTCTTTGGTGTTAACACTAAAAACACAGCCATTCAGGGGCTAATCAGTTTAACGCCAGACCACCTCTCTCTCTCTCTCTCTTCTCTCTCTCTCTCTCTCTCTCTCTCTCTCTCTCTCTCTCTCTCTCTCTCTCTCTCTCTCTCTCTCTCTCTCTCATCTAATGAAAGGTAGAGATCATAACGATAGCTGATAATATTTCTGATTTTTCATTTGATAACTTAATTCATGGAGAGTGGGAAGTGGCCACTTGACGTAAGGTTAATGCTTGAAGGCCTTTCGTATTTTTTCTGTCTTTCTCTTTGTAATTAAGTGCTTTTGCTCTAGCTTGCCTTCACACTAATTAGGAAACACTGTCTTCATTTATGATACTCATAATAGTCTGTTAAAAAGAAAGCAGCATTAGTGGAATTTATTTCATACAGTCTTTTCAATCATTCTTGCTATTCTCATTTCTTCAAGGCTGTTATCTGACAAGAGCTGGAGTATGTACATATTCTGCAAAGGGAGAAAGGCAATTAGTTCTGAATAAAGTCGCGCTTTTATTCTGGTACATGCAGGTGAAAGTTACACATGGCGTGATGTACCCGTAGGGTTTCAGGATGTATGCACACGAGATTTTACAGACTCTTGGCAATAAGCTGACGATGAGTACTCACAAGGTATTTGGGAAAGAGGACATTTTACTTAATGCATTGCTACCCAAATACTGTTCCCCTGGCATTGTAATACATTTCTGTGTATTTGTTAATTTATCATTTATTAATTTATTTATTTATTTGTAGATAAGTGAGATATCTTTTCTGCATTTCCCTTGACCTCCTCTCACCTCTTCCTAATGGTTACCATATTCTTTGGAAGCTTGAATTTCAAGTAAGTGACCTCTGTGGGTTTGTTCCATAAGATTAGGTTTCGTCTTCTGAATAATTGTAATAATAAAACTTAGATTCTTTGAGAGGATATAAAATATGAGATGGATTTCATAGACCCGTCCTAAAAAAAAAAAAAAAAAAAAAAAAATGACTAAATCAATGGTTAAAAGCCAGAGAATTTTCTGGGCGGTCGTAATTTAGCCGAGTTTTAATAAGGGCTGATCCCCGAGATGAATAGAGACAAGGAGAGCATCATGTATCATTAGAAGTCATCTTTCAGGCTGACAAGACGAGGCTGCCTGGGAAAATTATGGGTTTTATCAACCGTTCCGTGATTTAGAGGTCATATTCAATGATTACAGAAAGGTTGGGAGGGAAAGAAAGAAAATTTACGAAAATCTTCAGTGGAACAATTTTAGAAGGAAGGGTTAAGCAACGGACATACGGCGGCGGGTTCAGTAATTTCTGATTTCTGGCGAAGAAATTAAAAGAGTACTAAGTTCTTAAAGGCAACCGATTCAAATACAATTTACTAACAAGTTAAAAAAAGAGACTCCTGAAAAACAATCATTCAAGGAATGAACATGTGAACTGTATACTTCTGCTTCCTATATCCCCGAGGGAATAAGAGCAGAGCAAAACCGACCAATCACAGAAGAGAGTTATCAGTCACAGAGCGTAGCGCAGGACACTGACAGACATGGCGTTGGTGGTCTTGCGTTGCGTTGTCATTACAACGTTATTGTTTGTCTTTGTTGTCATTGCAAAATAAATGTGTTTTTGGTTCCCATTACACATGAGTTCCTGCACAGTGGTGTATCTACGGTGCAGTCTCGGTCAGATGACATTGCTTTCGATTCTCTCTCTCTCTCTCTCTCTGGCTGGTTTCTGTTTCACATAAATATCTGTGGGTTTTTGTTAGATATGAACGATGTCATATTGTCATATAATCCAATTTAAAACTGTGACTGTTGGTGATGCTTCACTCTACTTTAAAATGACAATGGCATATTCAGAAAAAGACTTGTCCCAAGTCCTTTCAGTTACAATTCAAAATAAACGGAGAGTATCTCTGTCACAATAAAAGCCCTAATTTCTGAGATGTTTCCTCTTCCAAAGGGAAACAGTTCTATTCTGCTCTTACCTGAAGACCAACATCCCAGGTAAACGCTGCACGAAGGAGAGACATCTGCATAAGAGCACAACAAACAAAGCTCTTGAATACAATAACGTGAAGTTAGTGGGACCGAGGAAGATTGCTTTGTGATCCCCAGACATTTTTGCTTTTGCTTTCATGCTCATGCATTTTCCTTACTGTACTGGGCTTCAGTGCCATTTACTAAATGTGTAACGAAAAAGGTTGAAATTCCAGCAATGAAGCTAGTTATTTCTAATGTTCAAATATGCTTGAGTAGGAATGCTAACTTCTTTCATAACCAGAACAGAGTAGATAAAAGCTGTCAGTGTTATTTCCCTGGTGAGAAAGGATGAAATGCAGTAGAGCAAGAAGAGAGTAGGGCAGATCAACCTTTTAAATCATGTAGGAGGAGTGAAAATAAAACAATGGCATTCTCGCTGTTCTGTAAAGTGGGTCTCTCTGTTTTCATTTGTTTCTGTGGCTTGCCAGAACTATCGATTTCTAGAAGTTATGAGACTACACCAGTGTATCTCTCTCTCTCTCTCTCTCTCTCTCTCTCTCTCTCTCTCTCTCTCTCTCTCTCTCTCTCTCCCTAGGCATATACTAGATAAGATTTAAACAGCTATTCCGTCATTCTAAAAAAAATAGGCAAAGTATCGAATGAAAAAAATTTATAGACGCTTAATGACCTGTCATAAGAGCTGTGGTCTAACGACAGTTTTATAAGGATGCTGAAGAAGTTTAACTTTTAGTGTTTGGGCGATTTTAGCAAAGAGCTACAAACTCACGAACAGTTTCAGCAGCTCATCGTTGGGACGTGGGAATATCATTGACTGACTTTACCGTTGCCCTTTTGATCTGCACCATGGTTGCTTCATCAAGTTCGGTGTACCTGAAAAAGTGTGCAGAGATTAGCTCTATAACTATATTACATTTGCGAAACAGAAAATGAAAACGAAATTGGTGAAAGCATCATCAAAGTGTGTACCATACTCGTTACTGATTAACCTACTTCTCTAAAAATCAGCTTTCGTGATATTCATTTTCTACCTATATTTTTCTTGCATTTGTAAACGACAGAGCTTATTGTGATTTCATTGTAAAGTAGAATATTAAATTGTAATTTACGCTTATTTAATTTTCCCAGTACGCACGAGAAGGAAATTAATATATATTTTTTAAATGTCGATTTAATATGTAGTCATTAAAAGCATTTATTTAGGAGTAAGTCGTCTCGAGCTTTTTCTGTCGTGTCGGTGGAAGGTTATTCTGGGAATCAATTATTATACTCCGTAGGGTGGTAGTGACGTCTGTGTACCTCAAGCTGTAGGCATTGTTTGTTTGTTTGTATGGTGTTTGTAGGTTGCATGGAACCAGTGGTTATTCAGCAACGGGACCAACGGCTTTACGTGACTTCCGAACTACGTCGAGAGGGAACTCCTATCACCAGAAATACACATCTCTCATCCCTGACTGGAAGGCCCGAGAATAGAACTCGCGGCCAACGAAGTGGCACGCCAACACTAAACCGACCACGCCACCGAGGCGCTTGCTGTAGGCATTATAGGCATTGCTTAAGTTTCATTGCAGCGTCCCTTCATCCCCAAGCTGCAAACCCCTTTCATTCCTCTTACTGTACCTCTGTTTATATTCGTTTTCTTCACTCCTACTTCCGTTATCCCTCTCGTAACAGTTGATTCATAGCGCAACAGCGAAGTTTTCCTTCTGTTACACCTTTCAAAAGTTTCACTGTTAATATCAGCTTCAGCGCTTGGCCTTAGACCTATATTCTGTAAGTCTGTTCTGTTCTCCCACTATTTATAATCTCATATGGCCTTAAGGGATGTTTGTAAAAGGGCGTTAGGACACTGGTAGAACATGAAGGAGTCTGCATTAACGAGAGAAGGGAGAAAAAGACCATTGTCGTAATCACAGCAGCCTTCTCCAATTAGTGTTGTGAAGGACGTGCAATTACACTGTTGATCCTAATCTTAATTCTACAATCAAGGAATTTTGACATATCGAATAACATACAAATATCAGATAGCTTTACTTATAAAAAAAAAAAAACACTTTTCAGAGAAACGAGAATGTGGACAGTAACTTTATTTTATTGCTCGAATGGGGTCAAATTTCCACACAGTTTATTTTTAATGTATGCATTGCGTGGTTTAACAAATTTATTTTTCGGAACTGGAAAACTTCACCGGATGTGGAATGTTGAAAAATCACAGCACAAATTTGTCATCACTGGAATGCTGGAATTAAATTGGTGTTTAGATGAAATTTTCAGGGAAATTTGGCATATTTTCAAGAATCAATTTGCGATATTCAAGATCGCAATACTTAAGCATTGCCTAGGCACAAACATGAAAACTGAATGAGTGAATCATATTCAAACATATGGAGAGAGAGAGAGACAGAGAGCGTCGTAATATGTGCTCCTGGGGGGGATTAGGTAAGAGAGGGTCAATAAGTTTTGAAGGAGGGCGCTGCTTAAATTACTATAACAGAGTAATAAGTATCTTCAAGAGAGCGCCATAAGGAAAAGCTTTAGGAAATTCGGGGGGTTACAAACGGCAGCCATAAAGAGAAAGTCGACGCCAAAGGAAGTTATGACTAAGGCTAACTTTGTTAGCCCCGCGGAAAATCAGTGGAACCGATCTTATCTCTTGGGAAACAGGAAAGTAAAGAAAATATTAAGCACACGACGCCGAAAACTACGTAGTAGTAGTCATTACATGGCAAGCTAGAGAAGAACTGGTTACACGGGCCATTAATACTATTATGAAGGGGTTGCTTAACGATTTAGGCGGAATTAATGGAAGCATTAACTTCTGATCCTCTGTTGAGAAGTCTGCAACTGAAATCATAAGCTCACACCCACTTCGAATTTATTGGGCAAATCTTTGAAACCGTCGCTTTGATCGTCCTTTCAGGTAATTCGTTCACGTGATGAGATTTCCAGTCTACCCCTGATTCATAATCTTCGCTTAACTGATGACGACGTATTCCTTCATCTTTCTTCTACACCGGCAGTTGATTCTGAAAAGAAAGTGGACTCTGTCCGATTCATTCAACGACACGACCATCTCACGTTTTGATCAAAGTAGCTACGAAGAAAGGTGTGACCTTTGAAATAAGGTGTTTCCACCTCCCTATCCACCGTCTATTGAATAAATATTTCACAGTGCAACCGCAAGGTTTTCCTCCTGTAAAGCCTTTCAGTCCTACCTACTTTCAATTTTCTTTCCAGCGCTGAATGGCTTCAAAAGTCCCAGTGCTTTTGCCTTTGCCCTAAAGTCTGTATTCAATTCAATTCAATTTGACGGTGTTTTGCTATTTTGTGAGCAGGCATCAGAATTTCCCCTCAAGAGAAGGTTGCGATATATAAAGCTGTTATTCATGACCTGTTAAAACACCCCACCCGACCCTACCTCATCCCACCCCTATTTAATACGGCTACACAGTTTACAAGTTTTAAACAAGGTATCGATATCCCCGTAACCGTTAGGAATTTATATTGCTTTCTCAAAGCACAAAACGCTGATGCCTTAACGCACATCAATAAATTGTCCGTTCAGCGATTCATGTACAAAACAACCAAGAATTTTGCAATTTTGCATTCTTGCATCTTTTCATTCTTAGTAATCCTATCGTCCGCGCGCGTAAAATCAGCGACAGGTTGGTTTATTCAGACTTAAATTGAATAAAGTATAAATTCCCCAGAACAGTACCAAGGTAGACTCTCTCTATTTGATAAAGTGCCGACTGTAATGCGTTGTTTTCTGTGAGTGGGATATGAGTGTATCTCCACTTTTCCACCTTTTCCGATGTTCTGATTCCTATAGACTAAGTAAAATCCGGCAACAATATCAGAAATTCGTCTCAAGAAAAAATGAGAGAGAGAGAGATATGACTGTCTAATTTTATTTGTTCTTGGAAACCAAGATATATCATCCCCAAAGCAACACAATGGCAGCCTATACCTACAGACCGATGAAATATAATCCGCTTTGATTAAACCGAACGGATTGTATTTATTATTCTTTCTAAAATTCCAATGGAAGCAATTATATTAGAACTGAACAAAACCACAGCCCTTCAGTGTTTGAGCTCGGTGGTTAAAAGTTTGTTACTGAATGTGGCATTGAGGCCATTTTTCCCGAAGATTTTTGTTTTTGTTTTCTAGCCAATCCTAACGAATTATGTGGCATAAAAACCAATGAGCGCATTGAAAACGAATTGTGCGTATTTTTCCCCAACCTCTGATAGCATTGTTCATTGTGACGGTTGCCGTTTTGTATTTACAATACATAATTTAAAATCAATATTTTCTTCCACTGTACCTTTTCTGATTAGTGAGAAATCTGTTTGGTAATTGTATTATCACAGGATGACCAGATAAAATGCGTGATGATTTTGATGAGGATCATATAAACTTCTTAGTAAAAGATTTATGGAAAACAAATTTCATATGTGCTATTATTCATGTAAAAAAATCTCGCATTTCTTATTAATGACTAACAACACGTTGCTGAATAATGATTGCTTCATTTTATGAAAATCTTCAAATATAGTGAAATCTTTTTTTATCGTCAACATTGTTGGGGAACATCGTTCAGTTATTCGAAAGTCTTTGCTTTTTTATTTTATATAGTAATATAGTTGGCTATATAATTGTGGATTTTCATTACACACACAATAGTGTTTGCTAGTGTCCCGTAAGAGCAAGAGAATCTGAAGCCCGAGACTTAATTGAATGAAATGCGAGGCTTAGGATTAAGACAAAGCAGGCCAAAAATGAATAACGAAAATTCCCAAGAGACCTTTGCGTCATGAGGCGTCGGGGACATGAATACACGAGTAGTCTGTAGGGGTTTCAACGTTCTTAGATATGGCAACGGAAATAGTGAACCATTCAGTTCTCTCTCATTTTCGGACCCAAGTGGGGATACAGTCAAGAGGTCCCTCGGGAGTTGCCGAAAATGTTAACCTAATTCGCCTGGTCCCGTTCCCTTTTCATTCTCTTTTCGTCCATCTTTTAAAGATTTTGGTTAATAGAAATTCATGAGTTCTGAAATATTCGATACCTTGTATATTGAAAGATTGGGTTAATCCGATTAAACGATTTTGTTGATTTCAAATTGACAAATGTCAGAGCATTTCGGGAGAGGCAGATTTATTAGGATTGAAAGATTCCAATAACTTCAACTGGAAGAGTTGGATTGATGCAGATTTTTCTCGATGAATATTTCTATTGTTGTCCTACGGTTTTCGGTGGAAATGACTAGTTCTGAAGTGAAATGACTTAATTCGGAGAATTTACAGTCACTACAGAAACTGTTCATGTTATGATAAGATGTTCTAGACAAAATATTACAGTTGTCACCAAATTTTACCTTAAGCCAGTTTGGATACAGCAGTTTTTTTTTATATAGCAAACAGTAAAACCTCATCCATTCTCTCTCTCTCTCTCCGTCTCTCTCTCTCTCTCCCTCTCTCCCCGAAGAAAAGACATTCATTTGTATATGGAATTTTTTCTGGTAACATGTGATGACAAATTTTTGCTATGGGAAAAATGGTAAGTTTTGCTTCTAAACATTTATAGATTGGGCTCAAAGAAATGCTTCCTCAAGCTGCCTGAAGAGCGTGAGAGAGACATTATCTCGAGGTACTTTGAGATCACGAGGAATATTACCTATTTCCGCTGTGCTGCAAGACTTGGAATATTCACAGAGCCATCTAGAAGCGACGCACCGGGGACATTTTCAGATCAAATCCTCCGATTCAATTGCTTCGCTGAAATATTTATCTGGCTGTTAAGGTACTGAAAAAACACCTACGCGCGTAATATAACCCAATATTCTCAGCTTACGTCGAATTCTAAGAATACCTCAACAATGATGTAATATATAAAGTTTATAGAAAAGAATGTCTCCGTAAGAGTATATTTTGTCCCTCTGTGGGTTTTAAACCATAGGTTTCTTTTTACAATTCGAATGGGGCATACCACCTGTTCAAGTGAGAAAGAAAACTGATTTTCCCATTCTAACTTTAGGTTACCGTTTTTATTCAATTTTAAGAATTATTGGAGTTCTTAAAAGTGTTTAGGAATTATGGTGAAATATTTAAGGAAGGTTTTATTTGAATGATGTTATGAAAAATATGAAAACAGATAATTTGCCCGGTGATTTTTTTTATCTAATGTCATTCTTCGTCGTACTAAACAGATGATGAGCTGAAAAAATTCAATAATCTTTTGCGATAATAGGAAAAGTCCGTCTTTTGTAGTCAGGCGAAAATCAATTTAACTACGCCAGTGCTTCGGCCTCACAGAAAATGGCTGTTAACCCCAAGATTAACCTCTCTTTCATTGAGTCATGAAAGAACTGATTCAGGTGCGGAGTAGAGTCTTAATTTCATGTTTCCTCACGTTATAAATATCACAGGCAAGTGACGCGTTGTATTTTCATTTATTGCCTATAATTAAGTAAAATGTGCTGTTAATGAATTCACCAGATACTCGCTTTTATCCTAAGTATGGAACAGACGGGTTCTCCCTAACGCTAAATCTTTTACATCTACCTTTCTATCGTTATTGTCAATCGAGTCCTGTGAAAATTTGAAGCATATTTCATGTTTATTAATATTATTTCATGAGAGTGCAAATGCAACTTGATTTTTTATATATATAGTTTCAGATATAACTTGACTCCATAATGCCTCGTGTTCGGAGCGCCAGATGATGTAGGTCCTCTTCCACGTGACTCTGGAATGGACGAAAAAAAATTATGATGCTGATCCTGTCACTGGGGGACTGTCAGCAAATAAGAAACTTGTTTGCAAGTCGGCGCTGGGCAAGGGGAAATTGACCTGTTTTCGGAAAATGGACGCTCTCTCTCTCTCTCTCTCTCTCTCTCTCTCTCTCTCTCTATAAACCATCTCACATGATAACAAGAGAAGGAAAGCAATGGAAGGTGTTTATTTTTCATGCTGTATGTGCTTTGTCTGAGTGCGTTCTTTGTTAATATTTGATCGCTGTCATCTCTTTGTGGCGAAAACATGATTATTCAAATATGTTTGATTTATTTATTTTTTCTTAAATTTATTTTTTCTTAAATTTAAGTGCCTATCTTAAAAAATCTAGCATTAATGTTTTCTTCCGAAAGTTTTATTTCTGCCTTTCCCAAAGTGTCATAGGTCCCAGACATTATGATGATATAGCTCCACCAATGTAAGGAGCAAATATTTGAGGATAAATCTGTTTCTCCTTTGCTTCTTGAAACTATAATTCAGTGGTTCTCATTTTTTTTTTCTTTAGTGATGCCACCCTAACTAATGTAATTGAGATAAAATTACGGAGTTTCAAGGTAAAGCGAGAAACAGGGCAGCGTTCCTTTGGACTAATAATCATAAAAATAATAGAAGTTAGAGAAGAAGTAGAATTTGCAACGATTTGACTTCAAACTGTCCTCGTCGTTAACGAACACTTTTTGATTGTAAGTCAAAACACAATGTTGCCCTGAAAAAACTGTAAAAGAGAACGATCGTTAAATTAACAAAGTTACTCTTTACTGTTGTCCGCGATTGCCTTCGAATCTGACCCTTCGAATGTCACCTGATCAGGCATGTTTGCAGACGTAGCATTTGTCCAATAGATTCTCTTTGTCTCTTCTGTTTAATTAAGTGACGTTTTTATCCGCTCGGTTCAAAAGACAGCTGTTTGATGCCGTGATTGGTTCTCCTTGTTAATTTACCGCTCGATCGCTCTTTGGGGATATCACGTAATTTCCTGAGCGGTTCTCTTTCAACTAATATTCTTATTTTCGCCATTGTTCGCACTAACAGTGTTTATCTTACTCATTCCATAGTGATTGGGGGTTCCACTAATTTGGTGTTTACTAAAAATAGTCAATGTCTTTATATATGTTTCATACAGTTACTGGGTTTTTTCCAAAACTATTTGGTATTTACTAAGAATAGTCAATATGTTATTATACGTTTTCATAAAGTGACTTGGTTTTCTACTAATTTGCTAGTTTACTAAGAATAGTCAGTGGTGTCACATATACGTTTCATAAAGTGATTGGGTCGTTACTAATTTGGGTATTTACTAAGAATAGCCAATGTGTCACTTAAGCGCTACATTAAAGTGGATTGAGCTTTCCACTAATTTTGTATTTATTAAGAATGGTCCCAATGTGTCACATATACGTTTCATAAAGTGATTGGGTTTTCTACTACTTTGGTATTCACTAAAAAAGGTTTTATACCAAATTAGTATTTAATTAGAACGATTCTCTACCTAATTTGGTATTTACTAAAAAAGGGTTTTCTACTAATTTCAATTATTTACTAAGAAAGGATTTCTACTAATTTAGTATTTACTATTAAGTGGCTCTTTATTCAGGTAAAGAGAATTGACAGGAGTGATGCGTCAATTGGATGGGTGGATATTCTGGTTCGGACAGCCGATGTCCAAGCATTCATTGTTATTATTGGAGAAACAAATCCACAGTTGTGTAGTACGCATATGTAACAAAACTGTAAAGATAGCGCCCCGGAATTTGTACGGGGAACCGAACAGATTCCCCAAAACTATCTGTAAACTTTTATCGTTAACTACATGTACATGTACAAAAACTGTGGATTTGTTCCTGCATTTTAAGGCTCGCGGTACTATGAGTATTTTATTATTGTTATTAATATTGATATTGTTTCTATTTCCCACTTATGCTGCCGGTTTGGTTACAGTTACTGAGAATTGTATATATTCGTTTTTGATGTTTGTTACGCGATCATAGACTTCTATTTTAGCTGTACTGGCTTAATTTCTAAATATGGAAGCTTTTATTTGTGTGTGTGTGTATATATATGTTCTTTCAACAGTTAATTAACTTGACGGTGCAAGAAATGCTGCTGGGTTTGTCAAAGAAAAAAAAACACATATGCTTCTGCATTATACATCATTAAAAGCATAGTTCAACTGTGACTTCTAAAAGATATAATGATATCCACGTAGTCTTGAATTTGATATTCAACTCAATGGGTGATATTGATTTTGGAAAAGTTATTACCATCGTAGTGGTTACTTCTTTCATTTCACTTCATGTAGGCATTACTTAAGGTTCTTTGCAGCGTGTCTTAGGTCCTGGCTGCAACCCCTTTCGTTCCATTTACTGTACCTCCTTTCATTCTCTTTCTTACATCTTACTTTCCACCCTCTCCTAACAACCTGTTACGCCTTTCAGACTTTACTGTCAATTTCCGTTTCAGCGCTGAATGACCTCATAGGTACCAGTCCTTGGCCTTGGCCTAAATTCTATATCCAATTCAATTCAGTCCAGGAGTATATACTACTGAGATTCCATGCGCCCTCAGGAGACTTCCTGATATTCATAAACATTCATTACTGCTTCGCAAACCTTGAAAGAACATCCCTTAATGTCAAATTATTCATGTCGCTGGAAATTTCAACAGAAATTATAGTTTTTCTTCGCTGCAAATATTTTTTCTTTTGTCTATTTTCGAAATGAAAAACTGTTTATTTTTCTCTACTTCCGCCCGGGGTCATATTATCGCAGGAGGTGGAAGTTTTATTCAGATTGAATTACGTTCTCAGAGAATGTATGAATGCTGTCCAGTTTTCCCTGGGAAAATCATTCTCTCTCTCTCTCTCTCTCTCTCTCTCTCTCTCTCTCTCTCTCTCTCTCTCTCTCTCTCTCTCTCTCTGGACGAATAAGATTTGTTTGTTCATATCAAAGCTTGTGTTTCATCATTGCTGAATATCGGTATTGTAAGGTATAAAAATATTTGAATTATAGTGATTCGAAGTAAACAAGCAGAAAAATTTAACGTTTTTATGAAATGAGTACTAAGTTTGTTTGTATTGTCTCCCCTAAAACATTTAATGTAAATGTCTTTCTATGCATCGCTCCTCATAAAGATGTCCTAAGTCAATGAGATGGAAACTGCTGGCTTAGGTTTTGATCTCCCTTCTGTGTTTGGTTTGTTTATGCGCTGAATTCTGTCAAAATTAGAGAAACGGTTTTCCTGCTTGTGCTTTTTTTTTTTTTTTTTTTTTTAATGTCTGCGTGTGAACAATGAAATGAAGGAATAATATTCATGGTCAGCCAGTCAGCCATAATAGAATTCCCCTTAATGATCCAATACAAATTATTTGTTCATAGTTGAGGTCAGTCTTTAATTGAATTCCTCTTAACAATCCACTACAAATTATTTACTCATATTTAAAGTCAGCTTTGATGAAATTCCTCATAACAACCAGTGCGAGTTATCTACCCATAATTAAACAAGAACATATTCCATCCTTATAAAACATATGGAATCTACACACACACAAACACACACACAGACACAGACACACACACACACACGCACGAAAGACGTCCAATTATCGCAAAGAAATAGATTGCCTTGACGGAAAGGCCAGCTTCGATCGCCGAGTTGATCATTGAAACGGCTTCGCCGATTCAAGAAATCGTCCTCTCAATCAATACATTGCAGGATACATGAGGATTGAAAGAGGAATAATGCCCACTGAGAGGAAAAGCGTCTCTTTGCTTTTCAATTGCATCTGGAGGGGTCTAGTCAGCAATCCATTGCAGCATTTGAATCAGTTTTACGTTTGGATGCGGACTACAAATAGGAATGAGATGGATCCCGACTGGGACGCCTCCAATCTGTGTCCGAAAAAGGATTGTTTCTCTCGAATATTGTTTCGATGACTGGTGGTCTGATAGCTGAAGGCTATGCCACATTTTAACGAGAGAGAGAGAGAGAGAGAGAGAGAGAGAGAGAGAGAGAGAATTTTCAAATGAGGATCAGAAATTGAAACAAACTCAAGCTTTGTAGATGGTATCTTATTATTGCAAATAACTAACCTCAAAAATTGTCACTCCCAACACAGAAGCAGTTAAAACAATTTGAACTGTACCTTAAATTAGAGTATTTTACAGGATCTGACGTGGAGTGAAAGTTTATCAGAGTGCACCTTAACAAAATAACTCCTAAATATTTGGTCTTAAAGAATTCACGAAGTTGGTAAAATACAAATGTTTACTGAACCCTTGATAGTAGTGAATAAACTGCTAGAAAACAAAGAAACAATTATTTGAAAGGGAAAGGGGGTGGGGGTGGGCACGGGGGAGGGGGAGGGGAAGACCATGTAGCTCGCATTTCTTGGAATAAGAGTCTTTTGAGAAAAGCTTAACTATAAAAAAGGAAAAAAAAGAGAGAAGCTAATACACGCTGATTTCACAGAAAAATACACTTACGTCAAAATTAAAGTATTTCAAGTGTATTTTCTTTTATAGGCTGTAGGAATGCTTTCAAAGAGACTGGTGGCTAGTTAGGCATATTTTTGGGGGAGGAAAGGGATTATAATTATGTCACAGGCAACTCGGGGTTTTCTTTGCTGATTCAAGGGTTTTGTGTTCGGGGCGTTGGATCTTTCTCTCTCTGCATCACGGTCAGACAGTCTAGCTGGTTAGTGATTCGTGAAAACTAGTGTTCCGAAGTTTTTGGGGAAAAATTTTAATTTTTTGGCATATTAAAGTCTTTACTGGGTGTGGTGAATAAGTTGCACACATTTGCAATGTGTATACAAGTTTGTGTTCCGGTCATATGAAGACGTGAGTGTAATTTCATTGCTTCCTTTTTTCCCTTTTTTTGTTCTCTTTTTATTGGCGATGAATTTGATCAAAGTGTATTTTTGTTTTGATGTCTCTCGAGATTCGATGTACATTGGGGAGGTTTTGTAATAACATGAGCGAGGTTTTTTGGTTGTATGAGATACACCCTAGAGAGAGAGAGAGAGAGAGAGAGAGAGAGAGACGAGTGTCTGGGTGAGTGAGAGAGAGAGAGAAAGAGAGAGAGAGAGAGAGTGGTTGGTTGCTAGGCGCTTGGGAGTGTGAGAGAGAGAGATGGTTTGCTGAGTGAAGCGCTTTTGTTTTTTTTTATCTCCCTCTTTTTTTTTTGTCTTATTGGTGTGACCTTGTACTGCAAACAAGTGTTTGTGGGATGATTTACTGGGTGTGGTGCATGTTCTTTTTTATCATCTTTTATTGGGGGATGTATGTACTAATTTTTTGGGATTGGGTTTTGTATGTATATAAATACATTAATGTTGTTGAGGTCGGGAAATGTTGTAAAGTACAAAATCTTCTGTAAAGATAGGAAAATGGCGGACGCAAAGGGTATGACGACTTTGCTACATCATATTACGAATGTTAGTGTGTGTGTAAGTCCATTTAGGGGAATTGTAGATGGAGCACTTTTGCAACCAGTGCAAATCTTTATTGAAGGTGTGAATAATTATTTAAGCTCAAACAACATATCAGATGGTGTAGAGACATTTAGAGAGGCGAAAGCTTTGTTTGATTTTAATAAGGGTGATCTCTTCCATCATTGCAGGAGTTTTCAATTTGGAAAATGTCATACTTGGGCTGATTTGCAAGTATTTTTAACCCTTCGTAGACTATTCACGTATATATAAGTTCGGCTACTTTTTGTCACAAAGACTATTCACGTATATATACGGTTGCCCTTTCCCACCATTAAAACAGATTTTTTTTTGCATTAAAATTATTACCACATGCAAGTCCAAGATATTCTATGCCAGCACAACACAAAAACTGCAATATATTGACCTAGATAATAGAATCACAGTGATATATTGATAGAAGTCGACGTTTGCAGGTAAAAATATCCTTTTTACACTATTATTTTCGGTACTTATATAATTATTGTACAAATAAGGAGAGAGAGAGAGAGAGAGAGAGAGAGAGAGAGAGAGAGAGAGAGAGAGAGAGAGAGAGAGAACTTTTTGGGCATTTATACATAGATTTCTGTAAGGGCCAACGGTTGATTTGGTAGTCAAAGCAAATTACCAATGCTTGAATTATTTGCAAACAAGCTTGTACATGATGTTTATTTTTTATAATCATTCTAACAGGTAAAACACCTCGACAAACTTTCCCAAGTAACCTTGCGAAGAAAGCGGATTACATTTTATCTGGGTGGGGCACAAGGAGGTTAGAGTAGGGCGGCGTAATTATAGTCTCATAGGGGTAACCACAGTTTGTAAATAACTCACTGTGACACACGTCTACCGTTTATTTATTGGGAAATTTATCAGGTGACAAGCAATTTGATATTTTTATACTTCAAAGTAAAACGATGCCTCAGATATGACACAGATATATATAATACACAATCCTATCACTATGGTAAATATGGTATTCTTACTTTCCCCACTTTCAGCATCCCATCATGTTTGATGGGCTATAATCCCATGCTACAAGTCATTCCACTCAATCAATCACTAAATATTGGATGTCTTTTAGTAAATATTAAAATAAAAGGTTATGCCTAACTGAATAATGAATCACTAGGCTTTGCTTATTCATGTTAATATTCTGCCTGAAGGTAAAAGACGGCTTGGCTTCCAATTTATAGTGCTATGTTGCCTCAATCACACATGCACATTCATACAGACACAGACACGCACGTATGCACACACACACATACATATATATATATATATATATATATATATATATATATATATATATATATATAGTACTATATACATATATATGTATATATATGTATATATATATATATATGATATATATATATATATATATATTTATTTATATATATAATTGTGTGAGTGTGCTGTGTATGTCTCATAGCATTATAAATTGGAAGGTGAGCGGTCTTTACCTTCAAGCAGACATATAAAAATGAATAAGCAAAACCTAGTGATTCATTATTCATTAGCGTAACCTTTATTCTAATATTTACTAAAAGACATCCAATATTTTGCATAATCGTTATTTTTTTATTATAATATATATATAATAATCTATATATCTATTATATCTATTATATATATATATCTATATATAGATATTATATATATATTAAATTATATATATATATGTGTGTGTGTGTGTGTGTGTGTGTGTGTGTGTGTGTTATATAATAGGTATAAAGTGAATAATGGTCGTTAACATGCATACCATATACATGTCTCAAGATAATCCATGTCAGATCAGTACTAGACCACAACGAACAGATCTGGGTCACGGATTACTCATTTGACCGCTCCCAATCATGGAATGAAGACGTGCGAGAGAGATTTGCGCTGTTTCTAGCTAGACCCTTACCCATCTGTAGAGGACGACCGAGATCTAATTCACGAACTCTTTGATGAATATGATGATGACCCAACGGATCCTTTATCTAAAGACGATTAGGAAGAGGGCAGTTCTCATGAAAATGAATTATTGGCGACAGTGATCATGAAGACGATGCAGACGATAATGATGGTGTATAATAATGATGGTGGCAACGATAACACTAATCGAAATGAGTCAGTGCCTGAGGAAGCTGTGATATTTTGACGGAGATGACCAATCGTTCGTCGAAAATGAAGTGAACCGGCAGGGTGGGGTTAGTAGTGAAGAATACCACCCTCATATTTTTATTTCGAATCCAGTACTTCAGGAATTCAACCTGAATGCCTGTATTAGATGACATTCCAGAAATGGACTATTTCTTAGCATTTTTTATGCCCGTTAATGGAAATGATAAGAGAAGAAACAAACCATACCATTCACAAAAGATGAGGGATGTTGCCCTAGGCCGAACATCAATAAGAAAAAAAGTGGAGAGATACATTTGTGAGTAAGTTGTACACCTTTTTTTGCTGTCTTTACTCATGCCGCAATTCATCAAAGGTGAACATCAACGAATACTGGAGCACTGATCCTTTACTACGGACTGAAATGTCAAGTGATCGGTATCTGTTGCTGCTCCGAACCCTTCATTTTGCTAACAACGACACTCGGGACAAAGAAGATAATCTTTCCATGATACAGCCTATTCTAAGTGATTTGACAGGAAAGTTCAAGCTATTTTTCAAGCCATTTAGAAACTTGGTTATTGATGAATCTTTACTTCTGTGTAAGGGAACTTTGCGTTTCAAGCAGTACATTAGAACGAAGAGACATAGCCCCCCCCCCTTCGGAATAAATTTTTTTATTATTTGTTGCTGTGAAACAGGGTACATTTTGGGCCTTATTGTTTACACTGGTAAGGGAACTGCTATTCAATTTGACCGTACCTGTGTTTCCAATGGTACCGGATGTTGCGGCACTGTGAGATCCAATCGAGCTTCGATGCCAAAATTTCAAGGAAAACTGAAGAAAGGTGAACAGCAAAGTTTTGTCTCGAATGAGGTACTCTATATGAAATGGCACGATGAAAGAGATCTGATAATGTGTACCACGGTTAACTCTAACGAAACGGTTGACAGTGGCAAAAAAGATTATATTACTAACGAGGCTAAACTCAAACCTGCAGTAGTAACCGATTAAAACATCAACATGAGGATGGTGGACAAAAGTGATATGCAAATTTCTGGTATTGCTCAGACCGTAAGAAAAAGCATAAAGTGTACAGCAAACTCTTCTTCTACCTCCTAGATAGATGATTACTTAATGCGTATCATATGCACCTAGTAAAAACAAGGTAAACAAGCCTTGGTTGAAAAAGGTTTCCGGCTGACTGTGATCAGACAGATGTTCACTAAAGTTGCGAGTGACAAAACAAATAATGGGTAAAGGAGGACGCCGATCGGTAGAGAGAAATCCGATAAGAAGTCGGTGCTACATTTTCGTAGAGTTTTGCCAGCAACTGAAAAAAAAAAAAACATTCAGCACAACGTGCTGCTATGTTTGCAAGCACACTACAAAAAGACCGGCTAAACGTAAAGATACGTGTTACTGGTGTCCTGACTGTAAAATGCCATTGTGTTTAGTTCCATGCTTCAAAGAATTTCACACAATTACCGATTTCTAAATCAACACAAAGCTTCAAATGGAGACTTTTTTTTTCAATAAAAAACTGACCAATGTGACCTAATAAAACCTATCCTAGTAAGTTCTTTTCCAATAGAAAAAACTGTCCTTTTATGACCTGATTGGGCCCTGGAATTCCAGACGAACACTAGCCCGCGTCTTTCTCTGCCAGCTTCCCTTAACACCCATTGACGAGACGATTCTTAAAGTTGGTCATTTGACAAGATTGCATGTGCTCATTGTGTGCGAGATTGCACATGAAACGAAGGATTGTTCCTTTTTTAACTTTGGACAAATGGCAAAAGTTCCATAAGAATTAGAGTGGGTTGGTCGAGTTTCTAACTTTCATTTATTACTTTTCATTTTTTAAACTTATGAAAGAAAAAGCTCGATGGGCATTCACTTTCGTCATCGTTTTCAAATAATTTGTTCTTATTTCTTTCTTAAAGACGATTATAGTTTTGTGATGTCTGCTCCGGTTCGACGTTATGATAGAGTGGCGTTAAAACGAGTCCCATCTTACCATTCAACTTTTAACGCGTGTCTATAAGTATCCAAGATGTTGTCATATGGAGACTGATTACAGTATTTTTCAGTTAAAATTATATCTAGGTTCGTGGACAGTCTCTGCTCTGTCTCTGTCTCTCTTTCTCTCTCTCTCTCTCTCTTCTCTCTCTCTGCTCGTTCATCTCTCTCTCTCTCTCCCCTCTCTCTTCTCTCTCTCTCTCTCTCTCCAACATGTTTATCTTATGAAAACTGATTACAGTATTTCCCAGTAAAATGATATCAAGTTTTTTGACAGTCTCTCTCTCTATCTCTCATCTCTCTCTCTCTCTCTCAAGACAATGTGATTTAAGGAATTGTCATTCTAAGGCGTTTCGATGCAAATAGTTTCGGTAAGACATTGCATATGGGAGCATCTATCACGATTGGCAAAGAATAATCTGAATCTATAATTTCCATAGTTTTATGTGGGTTTCTGACTGCATCTCAGGGCCTGTGAAACTGAATATTATTTGTAAGATTTTATTATTGCTCGTTTCATATACCTGAATTGTTGTCACTGATGGGAATATTTCCTCTTCGAAACATATATTAATATTTTCTTTTTAACGATGATGATGTAGGCACTGGCATCGTGATCTCTCTCTCTCTCTCTCTCCCTCTCTCTCTCTCTCTCTCTCTTCCGCTGTTAAATTAGTTTGTATTCTTGGTAAGTACGTAAGATTTTTGCTCCGAGAGCTATGCTACGATTTTATTTCTTGTAACCAATTAAACCGTTAGTACTTTTATTATGAGCTGTGGAATTTTGTTCCTGTTTTCTTATTTTTTGACTCCAACCTCTTTGGTCTACTTTGCTTTTTTTTTCTAATAGAAAAGTTCGTCACTTTTTTTCCTGCTTTATTCCCTTTTCTATCAGGAGTGGATTAAAGCAATACATCTAGCTGACTTCACTATTTTTAACTTCTAATGCACAATGTTTTGGAAACCGAAAACTTATACTTACAACATCAGTACCTAACTCCTGCCCATTACGCTAGGAAAGAATGCTGCTCATCAGGTAGAAAAAGAGGAAATGAAAATGCATCATCCTACGTTTGAGCTGTTGAAGTAAATTACAAAAAACATCTTGACACAAAAGCACGAAACTATCTAAAAGAAACCGACTAAAAAATGAAACCCATTTTTTTTTCATGTATCAAAAAGGTAACTATTAACAGGAAGGTTTTGGAACGCAGCTAACATTCCGAGAACCGGAATATCAAACGACCCAGACTACCAGAGTCTTTTCAGAAGCAGAATCATAAAGACACTTCACGAACTGAATGAATTTTTTGACAGCCTGCCGCCAACTTGGGGGACACGGAAGATAAGAGACAGCGGAAACTTCCGACAGCCAAAATAATGACAGCTTAAAATCCTACACCAACCGAGCGTAAAGAAAGAAAGTATCTTCGAAGTATCTTCGGCGCATTCGAGTTTTTCAATACACGTTATCATGCTGTATGAAACTCGCAGCCACGGACCCATGAAACTCTCAGCAGCGGTCCATGAAACTTTCAGCTAAAGCTCGGTGGTAGACTGTTTTTGGCCCCAGGGACACACGATCATGGCCAACTTTAAACCTTAAAATAAAATAAGAATTACTACTGGGTTTGAAGGCTGCAATTTGGTAAATTTGCAGCCACCTACCTTCTGAAGTTTTCAAGATCTGAAGGCGGACAGACAGACAAAAAGCCATTTCAATAGTTTTCTTTTCAGAAATATGTGTTTATATATATATATTATATATATTATATATATATATATATATATATATATATATATAATATATACATATATATATATAATATATATATATTCTATATATAAAAAAATCCACAATGATTTAATATCCTTCTGTAATTATATAAAATATAAATTTATTGTACAAAGTAATACTGTAAAAAGCAATATATATTTTATATAACTTCATAAGAATTTTACATGATGGTTTTTTTATATCCCCATGTAAAGGGTGTTTCGAAATTAGAGCCCCCTTCTCTACAGCATAAATTAAAATTGATATGGACAAAAACAAAAGTAATTCAGAACAGGTATTTAGTTAAGTTTCTCCTCTGAGTATTTTAATATTTTTTGTGGCCTCCATCTGCCTGTACCACAGCCTGCATTCTTTAGGGGTATGATTTCGCAAATCACAAAAAAGCTGAGACTCATACTCATTTCCCTGAGCACTTCAGCCACCTCTTTTCGTAGGTCGTCAAGGCTTGGTATACCATCATAGTTCACTGTGCACGATTCAAAACGATCCTTTAAGATACTAACAATGTTTTCGCACACATTAAGTTCAGGGGAGCTACCCGGGAATTCATTTGACGAGAAGAAATTGATACCATCTGTTTCCAAAGGAGTTCCTGCATCTGAAGAGCCTTGAAACATGGTGGGCTTTATCCATGCAAAAATGTGACTTCTTCAACAGATAACACATTTTCAGGATCTTTCAGGAAAGGAAATCCTCCACCAGTAAGCCCAGTTTCTCTGAAGTATTTTGCGTTTCCATGGCTATCCTTTTTGGCTTTTCCGATGATCCACATAACTATTTGGCTGTGAAACAGAGAAAAATTCCCAAACATTCAAGAAATTTCACAAACTTGGCAACAACAAAAGGGGTGTCATCGCCATTGCTGAGTGATGTTGGGGTTGCTGATAACATGAAATGGCTTGATAACAGATTTTTTCAACTCACGATATACAGCACTTTCACCTTCTCTTCTTTCCCCTTTTTGTTTCTAGTTCAAGCGCCACTTTCTTGGGCTACCCACTGCTTCAGCTATGATGTCTTTTGACTCCTGATTAAGACTTCAGGCCTTCCAATATTCTCACTCATTTTGGGATGACAGTCATATGGATTTTTGTTCCAGTTTCTTTTAACAAGAGATTCATCTCTTGTAATGTATTTAGATATCCAGGAACGTGAAATGCAGGATGTGCCAGCATCCCTGGCCTCTCTGAAGGTTATAGCTCGGATTGATTCGGTCAATCCATCTGATTTCCTCCGAGTCGTTAGCCATGGCTGTATCTAACTCCGTCATCTGTCTGAAATTACAAAAAATGAAAAATAGCTTAATAAAAACTTAAGATAGGCTATAGCGGGAAAACTTCATAACTTTCCATTTGTTCTGTGGATGGGGGGCCCTCTAATTTCGAAACACTCGGATATATATAGTTTTGACTGTCACCAGGGCAGAGAGAGAGAGAGAGAGAGAGAGAGAGAGGAGAGAGAGAGAGAGATGAGGGTGCTGGCCAGATATTGACGCCACACGGACTTATCGCAGGCATGACCCCACCCTGGCTCGTCGATTCAACAGATTATTTACCGATCCTTCGTCTTTCCGTTAATTAATTGTTTCAGTTTAGTATTAACGTTTACCTACCAGTAACTTCATTATTTCATCAGCGTCAGATTTTGTAAAAAGAGTTCAGACTCTTGTGTCACAACATGTAAGTTGATTTTTCTATCGAAAGCGTGGGTAAAAATGATTTATCTATTATATTAAACAATATCTTGACGTAACTGTAGATTACTCAGAATACCTCAGACATTCAATAAATGGGAATAAGTTTGTCTTCAAGTAGCCTATATATTTGCAGTATTTATGGGTCCTGATTCTAACTATGAAACACATTTTTTTTTTAATGGGGGCTGTCGAATTTCCATTCGACATGGACAGAGCACTGTCTGAGTTCACTAAAGGACATCCAGCAAAGAGCACCTAGGCCTCTAGGTGGGCGGGAAGGCCTATGGGGACTTTACCAGATAAAAGGAACTCGTACGCCCTAATGATCCTGACACTTAGAGTGGCTCTAGCTTTTGGACTGGTGAGAGAGAGAGAGAGAGAGAGACAGACAGACAGACAGACAGACAGACGGGTGGGGGGGGGGGGGGTGTTCATCTTGATGCTAGAAATGATGAAATAACCCAAGACCTGTCCATTCCGGAAGAGGAAAATATTAATAAAGAGATGAATATTTCGATAGAAATAGATTTGATTGTGAAGCTGACAAAGGTCATCTGATTCAGTTTTAGAATATTTTACAGAATTTTGTTTTTCATTTTTTTTTATTTAAATATATCAACCAATCATAGCTGTAGTAATAGGCAAAGCGTCGTATAGGGAATCAGAAATAAGAAAAAAATACTACCAAACGGATTATGAATTTTACACTCACTTTCATGTACATTAAATCTATGGCTTTGAATCATTGTTTTTGAAAAGTTTCCTAACGAAAGTTGAAATTCTATTGAGAAAATAAATCTTGATAAATTCAAAGCATATACGATTTTACAATATGGATGGATATTCATTGTATTTTACGGAAATTCTACAGTAAAAGTTGTTCGATATTACGCGAAATTTTGCTGAAAATCATATCCACTTCTCATAGCTGTGATAACAGGCGTCTAAGGCCGGATATTCATGCCCAGGTTTACCTGTCAGTCCACCCACGACCGTTCGACGGACGAGCGTCCACACGTACAGAGTAGAACTGTCAGTCGGACAGTCATCTCGAGGTCGTTGCCCTCATTTCTCGCCCAGCCTTCTTTCGTGGCAACAAATATATGGCAGCGATGGAATCTCTGCTGGTGATCAGGAGTTGGAGCTTCATAGACTACTTGCTGCTACGGCAATTCACTTCAAACTACGATGGAAGCAAAAAGGCGTAAAAGAGTATGGTCTAAATATTGCTTGATGAAGAGATATGTCTATTCTCATACAATATTAATGAATAAAGTTAAATTAGACCTGGCGGTTGGTTAGTTATGCAATGGACCGTGAAAGCCTACTTTCACTAGTAGCACTTTTCATAAAAATTCAGGACAATGGCCTAGGCCTTTACCAAATTGTATTTATCACATGGAAATAGTTTTTATTTATTAAGTGATTTGGGCTCACAACCACGATAAAGCAACGGTCTGCAAATAGAGCCCCAGATTCTAACAATGAAAATGAATTAGGATTATACATAGTTTATTCATA
>NC_061107.1:33556411-33563911 GCF_015104395.2 Macrobrachium nipponense | reverse complement strand
AACACCATTCTTTGGAAGTTTAAAGTCAAGTCAATGGCCCTCGTGGTGGACTTGTTCCATGTGAATAGATCTCGTCTTCTGGATAATAATAATTACGTGGAAAGGAAGACTCACTGTCCGTTCAAAATAGTGAATTGTAAAATTATTCTCTCTCTCTCTCTCTCTCTCTCTCTCTCTCTCTCTCTCTTATGCTAGATATGGGTTTCACGTCACCTCCCTAACCCGATATCTGCTCAATGTATTTATGAAGGATATTCATTTCAGTTTCATGGGTGGAAAAGGGTTGAATGACACAAACAAAGTATTTCCGTATATCACATTACCCTCTGTTACTTCTTTAGAATGAACACCATATTATTTGGAAGTTTGAATTTCAAGCCAATGGTCTCTGCTGTAGTGGGCTTGTTCCATATGAGTAGGGTTCATCTTCTGCATAATAATAATAATAATAATAATAATAATAATAATAATAATAATAATAATAATAATAATAATTAATAACGGGTATTTTGAATTAAGAAAATTCTGAAATTTCTTCAGAAATGATAGGTAAGATTGATTATTCTTGGTGTTAAGGACTGGAATGTCAAGGTTTGATTAGTTTAGCATTTAAATATACCTTAAACTTATCTATTTGGTAATTGTTATAGAATCATGCAATTACTGGTATGGAAGCCATAGCTCCAAAATTGCTTGTAAAGTTACAGAACAGCTTTTGATTTCATTATTTTTTACCTCTCTCTTTTCAAAAGTGATAAAAATGAGGTTAGATATCAAACATAGTCGAGACATAAATATACACAGACACATATGCATATATATATAATAGATATATATATATAATATATATATATATATATATATATATATATATATATATATATATGCTATCATATGTACCATAAGAAGTTTTGCTTTCCAAAAATCCATGGAACAGTTGAACAAATAAAAAACAATACTGCCTCTGAAAGGATACACATATGATTACCAATATTTTTTTCATTTCATGCTGACTAAAATTATTCTCTCTCTATTGGCGATAACCGGAGGTCATGCAAACACTGGAAGTACAAATAACCCTCATTAGCTGTTGTAATAACAGTTAGAATCGTCTTAATGATCCTAATAAGCAAATGGCTAATAACAGTTCAAGGTCTGTTGCCTGTATTGAACATTTATGTAACGGTGCGTCAAGATTTACGAGATGACAAATGAGGCTTTTACCTGAAGCAGATATTTGTATTGATTTCTTTTTTCCTTTAATACTCTGACGTGAGATGTACTAAATTATCACTTTTGTAAATAGTTTAAAAGCTACTAAATGTTTATATTTACTACTGTTCTTGTAATGGGCTTAAATTTCTGCCACGTAATAGTGCGCGGTAACTGGAGCGTATTTGATTTCCTTTGAGACTCGCTTCACTATTTTGTTTTGCTGTGAAAAAAGACGAAATTACTTAGGTAACCCGTAAACACTGTTTGAGAGGTGGGTTCCGTCGCCTACGAATGAATGCTCATTGTCATTATTCATAAAGATGAAGGCCCTCTTTAGTTTTCTGGAAAAAAAAAAAAAAAACTATTGAGAGGACTTTGTCTGTCCGCACTTTTTCTGTTGGCACTTTTTTTGTCCGCCATCAGATCTTACAAACTACTGAGGCTAGAGAGCTGCAAATTGGTACGTTGTTCATCCACCCTACAATCATCAAACATACCAAATTGCAACCCTTTAGCCTCAGCAGTTTTTATTTTGTTTAAGGTTAAAGTTAGCCGTATTCGTACTCCTGGCAGTGATATAGGTACCAACAACGCAGGCCACCGCCGGGGCCTCTGCTGAAAGTTTCATACAACATTATACGCTGTACAGAAAAACTCGATTGCTTCGAAGAAACTTCGGAGCACTTTTCTACCATTTAATTTTTTTTTTTGGTAGGGGGGAGGTAGAGTAGATTGGGTATTTTTGCCGTTACTGTCTATATTTTCCTCAATCTTTCATTTAGTGAGTCAACCCAAACAAGACTTGAGTTACAATTCCACTGGGTCTCCCGCCTAGGAAATTCGTATTATTCGTTTATAATCCTTTTTGAAAAGTGAAATTTTGTTTTCTAAGCTTAAGGAATGGAATGCAGAAGAATACTGACAATGTTATAATCGAATGAAGTCGTTACGTAAGGAGGAAAGGCTTGCATGAAGAAAAGAATAATGCGCTTAAATAAAGCGACACGATTTGCACTCGGCCTCAGTGTGCCAGTATCAAAATGGAATTTGAAAAGCAGAACGACGAGTGGGAATGCTTTTATTCCGCGCTCGTTAGAGGCATTCTGGTTAATTCCCTTTTCAGCGCACGTCTTTTTCTCAGATATTTTTTGGGCATAATTGGTTTTCGTTTGGTGTGAATCTTACTGTATTCCCATTTCTGTCTTTTCTTTCGAATGGACGTCGTAATATTCTTTGGAAGCGTCTTAACTTCAGTAAGATCCCCTGCCCTCATTAATAACATCTTGAAAAAATTTTGAGAAGGACTTTTGAATAACATTCCGTCCTCAGCTTCACATGTGAACACAGTGTTGATGGTCCTATGGTCCTTCCTGAACTTTCGCGTACAGCTGACCCCAACGGGGTTATACCACCATGGTTTATGAAAAAAAACCCACGAACCCGGGTTTTCGCCTAATGGGTCCAGTGAGTTCCCAGACTGGTATAAAAGCTCTGAGGTAGAGGCCATTCGACTGTCGCGTGGAAAGGTCCACACAAATCTTCATCAAATTTCTTTGAAAGTTGGATGGCAAGACTTTGTAGTGACAAGCATATATAAAAAAGAGTAAGCATATATATATATATATATATATATATATATATATATATATATATATATATATATATATATATATATATATATATATATATATATATATATATATATATTATATAATATATATATATATGAGATCGATATGTGCGTGTGAGTGTTACTGTGAGTATGTTTGCGCGCGCTTGTTTGTTTGTGAATGTGTGTAAGTACGTAAAGATAGACAGATAAAGTTTAATTTACAAGCAAAGAAATAAATATACGCACAAGAAAATGCCGGCATGGCTCTGTATGAACTTTGTCAGATATCTCTCTCTCTCTCTCTCTCTCTCTCTCTCTCTCTTCTCTCGCTTCGTGCTTTTTGACACGCAAATGGTTTCTCTGCCCCACTCTATTCCTTGCTCGCGGGATAGATGTAGGGGTTTGCGGGTTGTGGAAAGAGTAACGACGTCTATCCTCCTTTGAAATGGAAATCTCTTGTTTGTTTTCTTTAAGAACGACAACGTTCTTTCCGTGCTTGAGAATGCTTGCTGTGATTTCTTGCTTTCTTTTCTCTCTCTGCTGGATTTTCGATGCATTAGTTTAGGGAGCCGCTGCAAAGAACCTGAACTGAGATATTATTATATTGTTGGGCTTTCATAATAGTGATTCTAAGGTATGGAGGATTAACTTCTCGGTAACGAAATCAACTGATAAGTAACGACAGGTGCTCTTTGCTCATGATTTTTTTTACGATCACAACGTTAAGCAGCGTTTTACGAGCGACGTTCTTGGGTGTGAAGTTGGTAGGGGGCCAGATTTACCAGCTTGACTTCCGACCAAGGCTTATCGAAGAGCAGGATCTTAAAAGCTCAGCTCATCGTTATAGTTTTATCGGCAATGATCGTTTGATGCATGGCCGTCATTATACCAGACTATAGTCGATTCACTTAAGGTGCATTCTTGTGCCTGAGAGAAGTTTGTTTGGTGGCGTCTTGATTGGCTGGTACTGGGATGTAGGCTTGCTCGTTCATTGTGTCATATTTTCGTTTGTAGCTTAGAAAACAAGCGATATGTTTATATTTCTTCATTTTCTCACGTTTTGCAAAAGATAGGAAAGTTTTGGTCATACCAAAGGATTCGGTATTAATTGTACAATTAAATAATGTTGTCCTGAAATCAATAAGGTAAAACACAAAGGAATTACGAGTAAAAGTGTAGAGAGAAAAGTTTAATTCTTTGTACCTGTTTTTATTTATCATCGGATTTTGAATAATTTCCTGCAATAAAGATAAAATAGGGTGAATTTGTAGTATGAAAATACAAGTTTATTTATCTTGATCGCTTAATGAGGCAAAATTACGATAAGTAAAAACAGCCAAAAAGAATAAAATGCTTCTCTCCTTAGTTTTACTCGTTGTAATTCATTTGTGCTTCATCTTATTGATTTCAGGAAAAGATGACTTAGTTGTACAATTAATACCGAATCCTTTGGTATGACCAAAACGTTCCTATCCTGTGCAAAGCGTGAGATAATTGAAGAAATATAAACATATTGCTAGTCTTCTAAGCCACCGAGAAAAATAATGAGACACTGAGCGAGCAACCTCCCTCCCAGTACCAGCCAATCAGAGGCCGCCAAACAAACGTGTCGTAGGCACAAGAATCCACCTGAACTGAATCGACTATAGTGTTCTACTCGTCATATATCGGATCAGCATTTCATTACTGTGTTCATTTGATACCTAGTATTTATTCATAAATCAGTTTGGCTGTGTTTTCTCACATCATGGTTCGCTGGTATATTGGTTAGTGTCGTTGCATGCCACCCATCAGATGTCGCGGGGGGCCGTTTCGCGTCTCCCTAATAGCGATGAAAAATCACTGGCTCTGTATCTGATCAGTTACTGCTGCAGTGGGAGGTCTGCGGTGGGAGGTTGAAACCAACATTCTTCGGAAGCTTGAATTTCCAGTCGTTCCACGTGAATAGGTTCATCTACTGAAATTATATATATATATATATATATATATATATATATATATATATATATATATATATATATATATATATATATATATATATATATATATATATATATATATATATAGTATATATAACCAAAATGTAGAGCAGTTTGCGGCCTTTCCGCAAATATAAATATATATCAAAATATGTATCCTGTACGCTTAATTGTATGTGTATTTGTAGGTGCGAGAAAGTACAATCACAGCGGGACTCCTCTCCCTTTTTGTATGTGCATGTGACGGACACTACGTTTCAGTCTGCACAGCCTCTTTATATGTATCCGTTTCTGATCAGTGAAGTCAGTAAGACTCTCTCCTTGTCCTCACAGGGTCATGCATTATTCTGAATCGATGTGGAGTTCATTTGTACCCGCTTGCATGTAGTCATAAGCACACGCTTTCTTTGCAATGTTTGATAAAGATCGTGTTCACGATATGAAGACTAAAATCATAAGTTATTACAAAGCATTAGGAATAAATGTTGCAAGAAATCGAGACGTTTTTAACGTTTACGAGTTTTTTGTGGGTGGGAAGACTTTCCACCGAGTCTTGACACGAACTGATTTGACTCTGTGCAAGTTGCCTTTGTTCGAAAGTGTTCATTAGCATGAAAAGTTATCAAGAGATTTTGCTTTTGTGAGTGACGAACACCTTTATTGTTTTATTTATTTATTTATTTATTTTTTTTTTTTTTGGGGGGGGGGGGTGGTTTGCTGTATTCAGAAAACGTGTTGACCGGATATTCGAAATTATAGTTTTTTGAAGAAATATCTTAATTTAGGATCACACAGAGGTTACCTAGATAAGGTTTCAGTTCATTCAATTGCTTATGACATTTTTTTTTATTTTATCTATTTATTTGAATTATCGTGACTGTAAATATTTCCATTACTGCTGTCTTGATCTCTAGTGGAAGCATGAACCTCTTCTTTACTCTCACCATCATCTTCTAAATCCTTGTTTACTGTTGTTGACATGAATTTTTGTTTTTTCCCGCTTGCTATCATTACAAATTCCGCGGTCAAGTAAACAGGTTTTTGCCAAAGGAGTCCACTTTTCATAACCTGGACAATAAAGAAACCACTACGAGTCTAGTGGGGCGCAGCTCATGATTTGGCCGTAATGGTGAGATGGGAATGAAAGCAGTAACTAAAAATTTCTTCCGAAACGAGAAGGTCCTAAGCGTTAGTGATTACCATCTCTGAGGTTAAACGCCTTGATCCATTGGTGATAGGAAAGCAGTCAATTTAATACTCCCTAAAAGGAAGGAGAGAGAGAGAGAGAGAGAGAGAGAGAGAGAGAGAGATGAGATGAGAGAGAGAGAGAGGAAAACTTTCATGCGTTACACAAAATGTTTTTTCATGTTTTGTTTTTTTTTCATGTTTCAAAACCAAAATATTACTAAAGATCAATGTATTTAATTTAATGCGTTTCAAAGCAGGTAAAACTAAGTCCCAAGCAATAACCACTAGTGAACTGTTTATAGTACGAGGGAACGTCTCCATATGATTTTCTGTAATGCATAATGTTATAACGTTATATCTTATGTGACAATACACCCTTTCTCCCCACAAACTTAAGGCTGGAGTCATTATCCTCCATGTATGAATAACCAGTTTCCTGCTCGTAGTTCAAGCCATAATTAAAACTGAAAGATAGATTCTGAACAAATTTAATTAGGAATATGTTTTCCTGTTGCCAATATCGTATAACTTTATTATGGAATTATGTCTTTCGACAAGATTCACTGCATCTGAATGGGATATTGATCGGGGATAATAGGATTCATTTCACATATACAATGAGATTAAAATCCTTTCTCGTGGAGGAAGATTCCTAGACTGTCCGGGAGTTATGAGGAAGATTTACGAGCCCCTGAATATATTATTATTATTATTGGTTGCAGGTTCACAATAATATAGCTTTGTTAAGAGTTGATGGTTTTTCATAAATATTAATAGCTTTCGCAGTCAAGTGAACAATGTGACTTTAAAAATTCGTCGAAGTCAACTTCTGAGCAGGACAGGTGTCAGTGGTTATAGTAGATTCACATTAATCGTGCATTTGATGTCTAGGCCTTCCCTTACAAAGCTCCTGATGGCTGTTCATAAGCCAATCACAGGGCTGGAAACTCTCTCTCTCTCTCGCGACTTCACGCAGCAGGATGTATGCTCTGAGGATACTTTCAAAAGTATCCCTCAGGAGAGGTAGAACACAGATCCGACCCATGAGAACTCTCGAGAGAGACTGGGGGTTTCCAGCCCTGTCATTGGCTTATCAACAGCCAATCAGGAGCGTCGTAAGGACTGGCCTAGACATCAAATGCACGGCTGATGCGAATCAACTATAGGACAATTCAAGAACGAAGAACGTAAATCGAGGAAGCGCTAACAGACCAACTAAGAAATTCTGTTGTAAATGTTTGCATTCAATTTTCTATTCGTTATTCTGCTGAACGTCTTGTGGGCTGTGATGATGCTACGTGGGGTTCTTCTAGTGGTGCGGCTGCAAGGCTGCTAAACATAAGGTCCCCTGTGTTGTATCCTGCCTGAGGGAGAAGGGCAGAAGAGGAGTCTCAAAATTAAAGTTTTAACAAATTTCGTAAGAATATAAAAAATTGACTCATGGGTCTTCACCACGAGCGACTTGCTACCGTCAAAAAGTGTCCCCTAAGTTTATGGCGGCGCCTT
>NC_061107.1:33508619-33555911 GCF_015104395.2 Macrobrachium nipponense | reverse complement strand
ACAGAGTTCAGTAACCAAGTCATGATGTGAACAGTCCTTTCATCATTAATTTATTCCTACAATATTTAATGAAGAGTTGGCTATTTAAATTTCTTGTGAAACTTTCCTTATATTGAAAGGGAATATAATCATCTTATTTTATGGGACATTGGTTGATTTGTTTCCGGTATAAAACTAAAAGTACCATATGCATTGCTAATTCATTTTCTTGAATTCGTTGCCAGTGCAATGGTATTATGAATGAATTTTTGAGGGCTAAATTCAATAGTAATGCTGAAAATACATGTTATTTTTATCTTTCTGGTGTTAAACAGTAATTTTTCAAATCCGTAATAAACAAGCTTTTTAGTTACTACTTATAAAGTTATAATGATGGTAGTTAGGAAATAGCCTCTCTGAATAAGCATAGTAAAATAGAATCTGGGAAAACATATTTTACCATCTATGTAAACGATTGACAGCAGGTTCATAAACTCGAATATACTGTAAAGAAAACAAAGTTCATTTTTCCGAGTAATTAACTTTTATACTGTTAAGGCTGGTTAATTATAGCGTGAAAACAATATTCTGTAACCTTAAGAATTCAGCTTGAACGTGAAAAGTTGAGGTTTTAGACATTTCTCTAGCTAACAAATATAGAGCACATGAAACAGATTTAATTTTAGTATCTGGAGAGCCATGCACTTTGAATAATTAAGGCAGGTCTATTCAAAATATATGACGTTCATAAAAGGTTCAAAAGAGTAGAATGCGCTTTTGAGTGTGTGTGTGTGTGTGTGTGTGAGAGAGAGAGAGAAGAGAGAGAGAGAGAGAGAGAGAGAGAGAGAGACGAGAGAGAGAGAGAGAGGATAATGGCTGTACAAGGTAACGAAAAGTATTGTTGGAAAATTCGTTACAAACTACTGTCATTACAATTTTTACTTAAGAACAGAATTTCTTTTAAATATAACAAAGTGTGTAAGAGTATTAACATAAGTATTAATATAAGATTTCGAATAACATATAATTTTAGTATGCTCAACAAAATTTAGTGAAAAAATTTGCAGTTAAAAGTTACTGAATCATAGAATATTCCTGCGCTTACAAGGATGACACGAAAGGACAAGAAGAGGGAAGTGAAATTAAGAAAAAACGCAAGGGGTAGAGAGAGACAAGACAGCAAATTTCAATCAAAAGGGGAACCAGAGAAAATGGCATAAAATGCAAGAAAAGATGGGAGAATGACGATGTTCATCATAAGCCCTCGCACCATCAACTTGAAAAAAATCATGTATTTTTTTTTTTTTTTTCTTTAGAGGGTCACCAATATTATGACATTATGGTATTTCGTATCTCTGGGAAAAGTACACGAATTTCCCCTTCTGCTCCTTGTATACTTTTTTAATCTCTCTCTCTCTCTCTCTCTCTCTCTCTCTCTCTCTCTCTCTCTCTCTCTCTCTCTCTCTCCTTATAAACTATTCCTTATAAATATTTCTGTGCCTGCTTTAATCTTATATTTAATGGTCCAGAATACAATTCTCTAAAGAAAAATTTTACCAACAAAAGTATTTGATTCTTATTGCAGTATATCACATTTATGATTGCAGTATATCTTGAAGTTTATGATTCTCTTAAAATCATAAATATATCAAATGATAGCTCTAATATTCCAGTAGAATATTCTTATATTTATGGGATTCATTAAATACAAGAATGATTATTCCACTCACCTCATTTTCTTATTCTTCTTTGTGTGGGGGCGGGGGAAGAGGGGGGGGGGGGGGAGGGGGGGGGGGGTGAATAATTCCCTACTCACGATATGACCTGCGTGCTATGGTAAGCAACCTTATCGATACTTTCATCTCTATACCGCTACATATCACTTGTAACTCCATCAATCCCTATTGCCTCTTTATTGCCTTCTTTACGTCTAGAACCACATTTCCATAAGCATTATAAAGTTATTCTAAACTATTTAATGAGTTCATCTTTCCTAAGTGTTCTTATGCATAAAACTGGATCTACAGAGAATAAAATAAATCTAGAGAAGAAAATGTGGAATAGATTTTTACGTCCTCAAGAGAAATTTACTTCCTACCTGTGTTTGAGGTATTCACATTGATTATTTCTAGAGTTATTGTTTATAAAAAACGACTGTCGTTTACATAAAATCACTTTCATTAACTAGATAATACCTTTGGAAGAACGAGAGAAGCCCATAGTGCTCAAACCAGGTGAAATACTTAGTTTTTGTATGTGATATTTTTGGTAGCCTTTCTTAGTAGAGCGGCAGGCCTGGTATCAGTTAAAAACACATGGCAATTATATTACCGGCCCGCTTTTTTTAATTATGTTTATTCATTCAATCATTCTCTCTGAAATATCTAAAGTGGAATATTTTCAATAATTTCACATCAGGAGAGTGAGTCCAGCATTTCACATTTTATAAACATCAAAGGCGAAGATTTGGAGTATCTTACAGATTCCACTTCCCTTTGTTAAGATTCTAGAACCATGCTGAATTTTAAAAAGTGAAACTTTTAAATAACTGTGGTAATTGGATATATTATATGTACTGTATACATATAATATATTATCACCATCATTACAACCATCAAATGGCTTTCATAGTATCAGTGCAGTACCAAGAAGTTTCGGAAATACAAAATGATGTGTTAGTTAAAACTAGTTTCAACATAAATAAAAGGGGGATGTCATCAGAAGTACATTGGTATGACTAAAATTCGTCTTGCAAAGATAATCTCCTGTCACGCTCAAGAAGGGGTCATCAAGAATCACGCCCTCACCGCCCACCAAACACAATCTCCCGCGACAGTATTATTAGCCATACTAGAATGATAGAGAGAGAACCCGACCCTCGCCATCTGCACCTTCTGGAGGCGCTACTCATACAGAAGCATAAGCCCCCCACAAATACGACACAGGAGGCCTTTTTACTCCACCTGCATGCAAAGAAACACACCTTCACCGGCAAACAACATCTTGTCGCCTCCCAATAACGCCCCAATTCAAAAAGAAAAATACACCGGAGACGACTTTAACTCATCAATAATACCAACAGTGACGTCAAGCTGACCAAAATTTACCCCGCCATGACATCACACAGCCAAGAAGATCGGCACCACAGCAATACGAGCACTCGGGCACTGGTTTGAGCCGACAACACGGTAGCCAGTAATAAAAAGGACCTGTCCTGAGCTAAGTATGGCTTAGAATATGGGGATCTTTCCCCACAAAGGAATTACGCCAGAGCCACTCAGGTGCTTCAGAATCCCAGTATGGTCTCATCAAGACCGTTGCAGAGGTCCTGCAATCTGTGCCATCTTTGCAGCAAGAAACACGACACGAAATTGTGTTTTGGAAAAGCGGAATAAAGGGGAAAACCTATGACAACAAATGGCCCAACTATTCTGAAAAAACTATCCATAGTTCAAAAAGTTTGAAGTGCTAGGTTATCTCGCATTGTACATCTGCACGAAAACCAAAAACCACTGACAACCCTGAAGCAGCAAGTTACAACTACTGAAAATGCAGTGGAAGCAGCGCCAGTTTTGCATCATGAGAAGGAGACCCAGACCCAGCAGCCAGCACCCGAAACTCCTCCCCAACCTACTCACACCCCTGTTAAGTATATGTTAGTTTAGCAAGACCACTAAGCTGTTTACCGACTCTCCTAGTGCTGGCCCGAAGTGTTAGATATTTTTACGTAGATAGGAAGCAATTAGTTACCTAGAAACGGGACCTAGAGCTTATTGTTGGATCTGAACCACATTGTATTCCTCTGATTCCACGTTGGCAGAGTGGGGAATTGAATTCGGGATTATCGAATCGGTAGGCGAGCTCCCACCCCTGTACCTCAAACCACTTCCCTTCCCCCACAACCAACTCCCACCCCGGTACATCAAGCCTCCTCCCTGAAACCTCAAGCCTGGACGTATCGAGATCCAGCAAAAGAGATGGCAATGATACTAATTACCCAAGTAGAACTCTATGGAATCCTCGAGAAAACCATAATATACTAAAAAAAGAGAACGACAGAAGAAGATTGGAATGTAATACACAGTATGATTGATTGAAGAGACCAACACGGAATACAGTAGTTCCCTCTCTGACGATCTTCTTAGACAGCGAAACAACTCCGATTATCTAACGACCAAAATGTTTCAACTATCGCTCTAGATACCACTTAAAATGTTACAAAGTTTCGTGCTACTTTCTCTAAAACTTCAAATTCTTCGTTTTCTTGCATCTATGGCTACCATTAAAAGATCGAAGCTTCTTTTCCACCCTCGGTTAAGTGAAATATGTTGTTTAATATCGAAGGATTTTCCTTTTCTTCCGCTATTTTTTCTCCGACGATATATATTTCATTATTAGCTATCTCTGTCTGCCAGCGCTTGCTACTATCGTTGTTTCTTAGTGCTTTCATTTCACACATACCATACCACTGTCACATTCATATGACCATAATAAAAGTTCATGTTCATATCCTAAATGTCACCTAAACATCCAAAAATGGCTTACGGGCTGCTCTATGAGAAAGAGCCTGTGCTAGCATAAAGCCAGCTTAATCAAAAACAACAACCCTTTGGCCTTAGTCCATCACCTATCTCCGTCTTGGAGGATGTCTGAAAGCCCAGACGAAACGCCGCTGCCCTTACCAAGAAAGATTCTGAATTGAACATTCAAAATTGACATTTGGTTTGAGAAACTCTACTTGTTATACCATGAAAGTGTAACTAATGCCCCAGGCGCTTTGAAAATTCATTTTCATAATTGCTTACCTTCGACATGCCAACCTCCGGTGAGTTGCTCACTAGTTTAAACAACAATGAGAAAACCATGATTATAAAAATGAAATAAATGCAGGTGAGGCAGCAATTTTCTTTAATAACACATGTTTAAAAGAGGATTTACTTCCAGCACGTTATTATTATTATTATTATTATTATTATTATTATTATTATTATTATTATTATTATTACTACTTAATAATCTTTTTTTTATTTCTTAGTAATTTCTTTCTCATAATTTTAACTGTCCTTTGGTTCTTTTATTTTTCTCTTCCATGGATGCCATGTTCCTTGGAACCTTGTTTAAATCAATTAGTTAAATGGCCTTTTTGACATATTACTTGGCAATAGGAGTACTACACTTTTCGAACAATAAGAATATATATCAGCACGGGAAATCCCAATATCGGAGATGATAAGGGTTGGGCATAGAGAAAAATCGGTTGGGAACTACTGACCTATCGAGATAAAGATGCTCTTTTTTTTTTCTAGTCGGTTAACTAAATTATTCCGCAACACCAGCCCCATCCCTTGATGCACGGTCATCAAAATGTTATTTCAATTCCCCCCCCCCCCCCCTTTATATCTCTCTCTCTCTTTCTCTCTCTCTCTCTCAAGCGAATTCCGTACCAGCATCTTTAACTGTTAGTTAATATAGTATAAAGCGCTCTGTTTCACGACATGATTACAGATTACCCGGATTAAGTATTCAATCTTGTTCACCAATTATCAAAACCGCATACGTATCGCGGCACATGGAACTTGGAGAAGTCTGGCAAATACGGAATTATGGCGTTTTTGCACCCTTGGGGTCATTTCGTAGTAACTATTTTATGAAAAGCTGACTGTGGATCATCTGGTAGAACTGAATGATTTGTACCTTTCTCTTTTGGAAATTAATGATTTGGAAGTAGGTCCTGTGAGAGCTTGATTTCAGAATGGTTTTGAGAGAAATATGGTGAATATTCTTGAATTAATTATTTACTTGCCATAAAAACTTCAAATATATATATACATACATACACACACACACACACATATATATATATATATATATATATATATATATATATATATATATATATATACTATATATATATATATATATATATATATATATATATATATATATATAATATATATATAAAGACTAGACATCAATAAAAAAAAATATATACCTTGTGAATGTGGTGAACGGTATTCCAAATTTGCTCCTCCTTTCTCTTGGGTAATAAACAACTATTATTTCTGGAGGGGATATATTTCGTTATTGCGCTCCGTGGACGTTATATGGCATTTGCTAAACTGGCGTGAGAATAAATAATTGAAATTTGCTGCACCGTAATCGGCCATTCAAAGTGTCGAAATGGTCAGAAGGCTGTAAAATACGGAAAACGGGAAAGTAAATGCATAATTTGTAAATATTTACTCATCATCAACAAATAAAAGTGGTGGGGGGAGGGGGTGTATGTAGAATTATTCTCTAGAACTGATGAAAAAATCATGATGCATGTGGAATTTGTATGTAAGCATAGGTGAAATCAGAACAAACACCGATATAGATATATACAAAAAGATAACTATTTGCTATTGAAAACTGACAGGTAAGGGGCAAAATCATTATGTTGAAAGGAGAAAAATTATAAACTTATGGGCAAAACGTGCCTATAGGTAAACTTAAACGAAATATAGGAAGTAAAAAATAACTATTTCCCATTGAAATGACAGTAGATGGGGAATGCTAAGGAAATGAGAATGACCGAGCAGGGACATTGTTCTCGTGCACTGCATTAAGCCTCATGTTTTTATTATTTTGTTATCTTGTAGTTCCTTCGGCCCTTAGCTGCAACAACCCCCTTTCGTTCCTTTTACTGTACCTCTTTCATTTTCTCTTTCTAATATCTTGCTATCCACCCTCTCCAAACAGTAGTTTCATAGTGAAAATGCGAAGTTTTGCTCCTGTTACACATTTCAAACCTTTTACTGTCTATTTCAGTTTCAGCGCTGAATGACCCTAAATGTCCCAGTGTTTTGTCATTGGCCTTAATTCTATATTCAGTTTCAGTTTCAATCAGCAAAAATGTATATAAAAAAACTTGAATCTCATTCGTATTGTTTTTCCAGTGACGACAAAAAAAGAAACAAAGAAAAAAAGATAACCTTCCAGCTCCGCCTGCAATGGACTGTGCAAGACACATCGTGCAGAGCTCTAAAACAGGAAAGGTTAACGTAAACGTCTATGAACTGGGTAAAAGATGGACGCTTTCTCATATATTACACATTTACTAATGGAATAATTTACCTTGAACAAACGCGTTCCATTACCACGAAACGGCTCCTTCAAGAAAAACCTGTAACATACATTTTATTTTTATCAGATTTACCTCTCTCTCTCTCTCTCTCTCTCTCTCTCTCTCTCTCTCTCTCCTCTCCTAAATGAGGTATAAAGGAGTTCATCTCTTTGGCACATGCATCCACGCACGTAAAATATGAGAACATATTGCCGAGTATTTGTTTAAGTGAATACATGTGTTTTAAGCGTAAAAACTGAAAAACTTTAGATAGTTTTCATGATACTTTCCCTTTCCCCATTACTGGCACTCTTCGGAAAACGCAATCAGGTAACACCATTTTGTACTTGTTTCTTTTCTCACAAAACTAGGAAGGGGTAAAACTTGTAACAAGTTTTTTCTCTCTCTTTTTTTTCTATCATTAATGAAAGTTACGCAACATTTCCTATTCCTGTTGTTTCCATTGGTTTCATTCCTTTATTTTCTTATTTTTACATAGAAAAGTAGTAAATACTGTCTTTTTTTTTTTTAGTAAAGTAGTCAATCACTTTCTTATGGAATATACGTTAAAGATCGAGTTAAAAAGGGAATTGTTTTAACATACAACGCATGCCGCTTCTGCAATACATTGTACACATATCCTTCCGTGATACGAGACTACATTTTTCTATTAGCAATTTCTGGTCAAGGCTGTTTAAATGTTAGGCTTTTGCAAAGGAATTATCGGTTCTATCCCCAATTAATAGAGTATTTGGCTTAACAATCGCGGTAAATTCAGAAATGATAAGCTTTGCAAATGTTTTCGGTTTACTCTTGATGCAACAGATTATAAATGGACTTAATTATTACTTACTGGAATGATTCTTCAAAAACAGTTTCCTGGTGTTTCATTCATTTCAAAGGAACTATCCTCTATGAAAAGTTTTAATTTTGAAATAATTATATAAAAAAAGTTCCCTCTAAACAGATGCAGACATTGCTCGAAATGAAAGGTTCTTGACTTTATATGTAATTGTGCAACAAGCTGGACACTGTCTATCTTGGCAATATATATGTGTGAGAAAATGTAGCATATATTTGTTATATATTTTTTTCAGCGAAGGAAATATATCGTATTTAAAACAAGGTAAATATCCAGGTGCCATTCCTATTATCCTTGAAAAATTCCGCTAGAAAAAAAGCAAACTGACTTTTTTTATATACAGTATAGAGAAACCCAAATAAATAATAAGAATAAAAAATTATTTAGAATAATAATTTATTTAACAATTGATTTTAGTAACAATTACCAGTAGTAAAATTTCTTTGGATTTATTACCAACGACGTTGTTCCTATTGATTTAGTGCTATTAACATAACTACTGTACAATGTGGATATCCATGTAGTTATACATTCAGTTTGTATGTAGTATATAGAGATTTCATGTCAAAAGCATACTTTTTAAGCAATGACATTTTTTCATAAGGAGGAGTGCCGAAAAAAAAAGAGACAACGTGCTAATCCATTCACGAAATAATTAATGATTTAATTTGTCACTTCAAATACCTACCAATAGGGTTCATTAATAAGATATCGCATTACCACACGCTCATTGTAATAATGACCCCTATCTTACACGCTGTCGCTATGTTCCTGGGTGGTATGGCCGTAAATTATTTTTATAACTTAATTCTGGATAAAAAATATTTATCAGTTGCTTCCATTCTTCCATCGCCCATGCCATAATTCAAATTTATTTTTCTCTTGCTCATATTTCTTTTCAGTATTTTGCTCAACCAGAAGCTTTTAAACTCCTTCTAAACATTTCCACATTCATCCTCACTCACACTGGGAAGTTTGATTTAAACAGCTGGAATCTTGAAACTATTTTGGTGACCTAGTGCACCGTCTGCAAAATAAGAACAATTTCCGATCCATATCAGAAATTGCGAGTCATTGCTTTTCTCAAATATCTGTCAAAGTACTTGTTTGATCGAAATGGTACTTTGACAAAATGTACAAGATAGTACCTACCGCTAATTTTTGGGTATATAGTGCATTGTCAAATGGTGTTAGTAAAGGCGCTTACTCATAACTTTTAAAGGCAAAGTCGCATGAGTCGGCAATACTCATCTACAGAAACGATTGTCCGCTATCCTCCATCCCTTCCCTGTCCCTCCCTCCCTCTTTCTCACTCATTCTTTATCGTTGTTTTCCTCATCTCTCCCCCCAATACGTCACTGTAATTTACAATCTGCAATAGAATACCGTTTTCTAAGATATTTCTTAATAGAGGCAGATCATTGGAGAGCTAATAATGAAAAGGATAGCGAGGTTTGACGTAAAGACCATAATAAAGGTAAATTTTTCCGAAGGTCTACTCAATTGGTTGGAGTCGCGCACCACCTTGGGTAGCTTAGAAGTACCTGTTCAAGGTCCTGGGTGGGATTCGGGAAGCCCTTTCAATACTCACCTGATTACCACGGGGTAACAATAAAGACACTTGAGAATTCGCTAATAATTATTCAGTATATATAGACTGCATAATGCCATATGTGCGTTGCGTTGTTGGCTGCAAATATGGGTGTCGGGAAATTAAGAGGGAAAAGGAGTAATTTTCAATTGTTTCTCCAAAAAACGGAGAACTACAAAATGAGTGGGCAAGGTTATGTAAAGGTAAACAATCTGAGGTTTGTAACACTCATAAACGACTGTCCAGATTCTAAGAAATACAAGTAAAATCCTATTTTTGGAATCTATCTTAAAAACAAGTTTGTAGTATACGAAAATAGTGCGTTACTTGACATTAATGATAATAGGTAATATAATTCAATCAAAAGGTATGAAACTCTCCTAATTCACTAAATTCAGTACAGTACAAGATGAACGCTGTGAATAAAGTCCGTGATATGCTTAAATGTTTGCAACATTTTTCAACTATGATAATACTTACACAAGAGAGAGAGAGAGAGAGAGAGAGAGAGAGAGAGAGAGAGAGAGAGAGATTTCATGATTCCCGTACCACTCTATATAGAAGTGTTAATTATACACTGGGTTGTTTGATAAACTGTGTTTTAACTTTGTTCACCTTATCTTCCCTGCTCTTAGTCAACACGTTGATGCGAGGTTTAAAGGGTTAAAGTCGAGATCGTGATAGTAGGTGCATTATACCGCGTGAATAGGGTGTAGGTCATGCGCTCTTTAGCCTACTCTCATCTATATAACTTGAGAAAATACAATAAAAATAATCAAATTAATACAGAACCTAAAAAACGAGGACGTTCGAATGCATTGGTTTGTCGATGTTTGGCAACAGCATGTAAGTTAAGAGTAAACGCCTTAACTAACACCATTTGGCAATGTACAATATTACCAAAATTAAGCGGGAGGTGTCTTTTACATTCTGCCAAAGTACCATTTTTATCAAATTATTATTTTGAAAGATATTTTAGATAAATTCCTATCATAATAATAAATAAAAAACAAATCTGAACTAAGCTGGATATAGAATTTAAATGCATGTTCTTGTATGCGTCACGCCAATTCATGAAATACGAATTATAAATAATTTGCCACTGTTATAAATTTATAAAATCTTTCATGTATCTTTCTTTGATTTTGTGCAGGTTAATCTCTCTCTCTCTCTCTCTCTCTCTCTCTCTCTCTCTCTCTTCCTTCCTTCCCTTACTTTGTGACGCCAGATAACTCACAATCAATCAATCAATCAATCAATCCTTCCCTTACTATGGAGTAGCTTACTCATTTTTACCTACTAAGATCCTAGAGGAACTGAACTTATCCAGTTCTTGATCTATAATATACAACGAAATCATAAGTCCGTATAGTCCAATTACTTGACATTCTTTCCATAACATATCTTTCCTATAGCAATGAATGCGTGTTTGAAGATATAATGGTTTGAGCAATATTGTTTGTTTTCACTTTTACCTTCATGTCTTTTGTCCATCCGCCTGTGGTGTTTTTGTATGGTAACACTGCGTCCTGGGCTTTAGATAGTTACATTCAGCTTACGTTCAACGATTATAATAATATCCTATTTCGAATATTAACGGTGTAATTCGCATACAGTAAATTATTAAAACACTTTTCAGTTGCAAATGTACACCCAGATATCCTTTTATTTACCTAAAACTTACACATCGTGTAACTATCTAAACCCCGGGACGCAGTGTTACCATACAAAAACACCACAGGCGGATGGACAGATGAAAAAAAAGAGAGTATAGTCACTAACCAGTTTCGGAATATCGGCACAAGCCACTGAAAAAAATGTGATTCAAATTTTATTTTAATCTCTCTCTCTCTCTCTCTCTCTCTCTCTCTCTCTCTCTCTCTCTCTCTCAAATGAATTCCAGTGTCATTTCTTTAATGGTAAGTTGATAGTATGAAGTACCACATTGCCCGATGTGATTATAGATTACCTAGATCAAGTGTTCAATGTCGTTCAACCTTTATCGAAAACGCATACGAACCTCGGCAGTCGTAGTTTAGGAAATTTGGCGAAAATGGAATCATGATGTTTGTGCTCCCCTAAAGTCATTGCACAGTGACTTTTCTATGAAAACGTGATCGTGGACCTCTTGTTAACTGAGAATAACTGGTTGAATCGAAATATGTATAATGTATCCTTTTTTTTTTTAAACATATGATTTGGAAATAGGTGCTGCTAAAATATCAAGTTTTGAATGCTTGTTGCAGAAATCTCAATTAAACATTATAGTGAATATCCTTGAATTAATTATTCACATCTTATGAAAGGTTGAAATAATCTTAAAATCAAACGATATTTCACTAAAATAGCAAATATTATACAAACAAAGGACTAGACTGTCAATGAAACACAAATATACCTTGCGGATGTGGTGAACGATTTATCATATCTTACCTTGTATCTTGGGTAGTAAACAAACATTATTTATTGGGTGGGGTGGGGGGGAGATCGTTATTGTGCTCCCCGGATGTTATATGGAATTCATTTACTTGGCGTGAGAGTTTATAACGGGAATTTGCTACACCGCTAATGGCCATTCAATGTGTCTAAGTGGTCTAGGATGGGCGTAAAACACGGAGAGCAGGAAATGAAATTAATGTTTTTGTTAAAATCTACTCAGCATGAAAAAGAGACCGGTGAGGGATTGGGGGGATTAAAATTATCTTCTAGGAATGCGGAACACAATTCAACGTTGCACGTTGAAATAATTGGCAAACAAATGTATTAAGAGCAAATACACTAATAGGTAAAAGTATAATGAAAGTTTTCCCTACAGGTGACGGGTAAAATTATTCTCTAGGATCAATAATAAAATGGAAATTATAAGCAAATAAATATAATGCGAAATGAAACGTACCGATAGATAAAGATAAATAACTGGTAAATAATAAACAATGAACTTGCACAAGATAGAAAGGCTGATTTTTTAGAAACATTCTACAGTCAGTAAATAGGCATGATTTAAAATTCATTTCGATTCATTATTTAAGAGTAATTCTGGTTTCAGCTCCCATTGCAGGAATATGGTCTTTAGTCAACCAACAGAATGGAGAAACACTAAACAATAACATTTTGGCTCCACACTACATTGCACAGAGCGAGGCTTACAGTCCAAAGAGCTCTAATATAGGAGAGGTTAACGTAAACATTCCTTAAATATATCAGGTGATCAAAATAGATTATGTGACAAAGTAAAAAAAATGGTGACTTCTTGCTTATTAGTCATTTACTAATGGAATAATTTCTGTGAACAAACGCGTTTCATTATCCTTACTATTAGCTAACTTAACACCATTATTAAAAAACAAGCTAAAGTATGCAACTGACCATGGCAACTGTCTCCCTATTGTATAATTACTATAGTTGCGTTGAAGGTACTTGAGTTGGTTCTTCCAGTGAAACTTCTCCTCTTCCTACATACTGGTTCTACAGAGCAATTCTGTGTCAAATTCGGTTACGCATTGCCGTACAACTTCGGCTCCCTAAACGGGCTGCATATTTCCCAAGTCTGGATGAGTTTAAGGATGGGGAAAATTATGGCCAATCAGAGTTCGTGGAGCTGATCCATGACGTCACAAGCCACGCCTTTTAGCTCCCACCTCACTCCTCAGTCTTATATCCATTACTGCCGCCAATCACGATGCCGAGGAAATACTTTCATCTCAATTTCACAGTTTACGGCTTGTATGGCATATACATTTTAGTCAGATATATCTTAACATGATGCAAGACTAATTTAACAACAATATATTCTTCAAGTGAGAAACACCGAAAAATATATTATGCGTTATTGCCTTCTCCCTCTTGGTAAATAATATTTTCACATCACGAATTTCTAAATTATATACATGAAAATGCACGTTTAAAGCCATTTATAAAGAGTTACGATAACTTATGGGATGAATCAAACAATATACAAGATGGTAAAAATGATGGTATCTGACCTTTTTGTAGGGGGAAATAGAGAGAGAGAGTAGACCTACACTACGGATTTCTATGGACATATGCTATTTCGTAGTAATGCACTACTGTGCATTGTATAAAAGCAACATACTGGTCATTACTAGGCCATGAAAAGGAATCAGACTGATATAGCCCCTGCTATTTACAGGGACACAGTATCAGCTTCATTCATTAAATTATTTCAAGAGCTAATGTGCCCTTAAGGAAACCTAAGGAAACCTACGGTATTGTTGTTTTGGCGATCTAAGTTAGCCTACTGTAACCAAATATAGTTACGTGACAAACTCATCCTGTCAGTAGCTAATCTGAATACGGTTGTTTTTCAAGGTGTGCTTGATAAGCTGTAGTAAATAATTGCCTTTTTGAGGTGGATTCCGTTTTCATAAAACCATTACAGATGCCCTTACCCGATTGGTCCTTGTCATTCATTGTGTACGAATATATAAAAAGTTTTTATTGAAAAATTTTGGCTTTTGATTTTTACTTTTCATACATTGTGTACAAACAAATAAAAAGTGATAATATAATTCAGTATGGAATATTTTTAGCAAGCCCTTACGTGATTTTTGCTTAAAAATCATTGTGTACAAAGAAAACACTGATTATTTAATTTATTTAATATTTTTAGCAAACCTTTCGTACTTGTCATTCATTGTGTGTAGTCAAAATGAGTATTTCATTAGTATGTAATACTTTTAGCAATTATAGTACAGAATACTACCTATTTACGGAGTTACAGTAGACTTTTTACTAAGCTGAACTAGAGCAGAATTGATGCATAAATTTATTAGATTGCGATATGCTTTAAAGTAATTATGGATGACACTTTTTTCCAACTCTTTTAACAGAAAATTTTAAGCAAATATTCAACATTATTAATTAAAGCCAGGGATAACGGTAGTATATGAGTATACTTCTATTTTTTCATACAAGCTCACACTCAATGGCCAAATGTATGCCTTAAATTAAGTGCATAGATTTTTGTGGCATTATGCCAAGCACTGGGCCAACTAAGGCCATTAAGCGCTGAAACGGAAATTGACAGTAAAAGGTTTGAAAGGTGTTAGAGGAGGAAAACCTCAAAGCAGTTGCACTATGAAGCAATTGTTAGGAGAGGGTGGACAATAAGATGGAAGAAAGAGAATATGAACGGAGGTAGTAGTAAAATGAATGAAGGTAGTTGCAGCTAGGCGCCGAAGGGACGCTGCAAAGAACCTTTAAGTAATGCCTACATTGCACCGATTGAGGTATACTGAAGGCACTATCCCCCTACGGGGTGCATAAATTTGTCATTAAAACTGTATCCTCCACATTTCCTTTAAGCATAAGGCAGTTATTATTTTAGTTTTGTACATAATACGCTTTTATAGCCTGAAACAACAGGCAGTGACGCTTGAAAAACGTTCCATGCTCCATGCTTTTAAAATCGTCACTTTCAAAGACAGATTCTTGATGGGAGTCGAAGTGCCGCGAAGTTCTTGGCCTCCTGGCTGTGGTCTGAGTGCTAATTACAGGTCATATACCATCATTTTTACCAGACCATCAATTTTACCATCTTGTTTATTGTTTGATTCATCCCATGTGTTATCGCAACTCTTTCTAAATGGCATTAAACACGCATTTTCAAGTATATAATTTAGCAACTCGCGGTGAAAATATTATTTATGCACTAAATATCGACTTTGCAAGCAAGAATTAAGAGGCACTGAGCACTATTACCATGAGGAAGAGGCCAATAACGCTTAATATATTGTTTGTTAAATTAGTGTTGCATTATATTTAGATATATCGCACTAAAATGTATTAGTCATACAAGCCGTAAATTGTGAAATGGGGAAAGTTTTTCTTCGGCTTTGTGACTGGCAGTAATGCCTATGAGACAGAGTGTAGCTAAAAGGCGTGGCTTGTGACGTCATGGATCAGCTCCATGCGCTTTGATTGGTCCTAATTTTCCCAATCACTAAACTCTTCCAGACTTGGGAAATATGCAAACGGGCTCCGGCAAGGTCGAATTCTCACGCCATACTTGTTTAATACTTACACAGATGCCCTGAATGCCAAAATGAACTCACTCCCATCGGATGCACTATAAACGAGACAACAATAAATAACCAGGTACACAAACAATGTGCTCTAATTTCCCCATCAGTGCAAGGCCTCCAGCGATTCATTGACATCTGTCGCTGATGTGCAGATGAATTTTATATCCTATATAACTAAACCAAGACCCAGTGATTGTCGCTGCTCCAGAGATCGCTTAAGCATATTGCAGAACCACAAATTTTCCTTGGAAAGCACCGTCTGGAATTTGTGCATGAATTTCCGTAATTGAGCAACGTCATCACCGGTGACATAAAAGATACAGCAGCCATAGAATACAGGTTTTGTAAACTATGTGCAGCTGACATGATTGCAAAAGGAGGTTTGCCTTTTGTCACTGAGACACAAAACTGCTGCTCTTCCGCTCGCACTGCTACAGCATATATGGGTGATGTCTTTGGAAAAGAATACCCAAGAGGCCATGAGACGTATCACCATTATTCACAATGACATTCGGAGACGCCTCGCAAATACACCTGGCTGCCACTCCGACAGGTAGATATCCGCCTGGATAATTTGAAAATCATTGTTAGGTAACCAATGTCCAGTCTGATCACCTAACTTAGAAACAGCTGCAATTCGCTCATACAAAGCAGCCTAAGGAGTGAAGCAAGAAGATCTTAAATATTAGAAAGATGGGTTAATGAGACGTTTGTACCATAGAATGACGTTATCTTCCTTCACACAGGGATAGCCTGAGTTACTGCCCATAATTATTCTCTATTTTGGAAATGATCAAGTGTTATCTGCAAAATCTTTTGTTATTAATGTTAATTATTATGATTTTTATTATTGTTGAGTCGTCCTATTTTTTCAATTTCGGGATTCAACCTTCTGGACCTGACTTCTGTAAGAACCTAAGGTCCCCTGCTGGAAATTAATGCAATCTTCTTTTATAATTGTTATAATCTTTTTTATATTTTTACTATTATTCTCTATAGAGACCCCACCACCCCATCCCTTAACATCCCTGAGCAGATCCTCCATGCCCTCATTGAAATATGCACTAAAAAGGCACATTTCTCTAGCCACCGTGGCCATACGTACACCCAGATCAACGTGGTGGCAATGGGTTTCCTCCTAGGAGTCCTCTTCACCAACTTCTATATTGGTACCATAGAACAGAGGGTCTTCGAAAACGTCGATCAGCCCACTATGTGTGTGCGCTACATCAACGATACCTTTGTCAGCGTCGATTCCCAAGAAGAAATTGAGAACCTGGACATGTTTTTCACAGCCATAGCTGCCTCAGTTTCAAAACTTAATTGTCAAAACCGCCGCCTCCCCTTCCTTGACGTCCTTGTCGAGCAAAGTGAGGCCTTATTTCCCACAAAGGTCTACACGAAGCTGACAAACCCCGTATGTGTACGAACGTGTACCCAGGTCCTCGTTGACAATGGGAAGACAGTCCAGAATATAAAAGAATCTATCAAGTAGTGCATCGATATATGGTAGCGAGCGGAACCTTGCCCCGACATCCCTGAATTCATAGAGCTCTTCTATAAAGCACAATTTCATTAGATATACAAAGAAAATGAATGTGCCCTCAAGAACATCATTAAGGATAACGTCTGCCAAACTGACCTCAATAAAAATATTCTTCTGACTATTACTACAGAAATAAAAAGATGAACAGTCTGGTGATGCGTAACACTCCAGCCACCCCTCAACAGGATTCCTTGAAGAAAACTAACGTGGTTTACCACTACACATGCCACATCCGAGGATGCCTAGACATACACATAGGTAGGACCATGCCCAACAAGGGGACATAATTCTGGATATAGAAATAATTGGCTGAACTATGAACCATTACCGCCTGAGCTTCCTGGAAGCATTGCACATTGGGAAGGAGAAACGAACCCCTCAAAATTACTCAAGAAACCTTTCTCCTCCTCACGGCCATCAGGAGACCTTCACTGAATGCCACCCACAGGGAGCGAGTGAATCAAAATTCTACGTCTGATGATCAAAATTCTCCCATTCAAACCCCAGCCTACCAAGCCTGGCTCTCATGAAAGGGACGCCCCCCCCATTCCCCCAATAATAACGGAAGGAGAGGCCTTCTTGGCCAGAGGACCAGCTCACCCCGGGCAGCCAATCATAATTCAGCACTGATCAGGATCCCCCCCCCCCCCCCCCACCCCCCCCCCCCCACCCCCCCCCCCCCCCCACTATAAATACCGACATAGGTGCCTTGTTTCTCCAGCTCCTCACCACATCCAGAGGATGTCCATTGAGCTAGTCGAAATATGTCGACGGTTCCACTACTACTACAACAACAACTACTACTACTAGGAAAACCACTATCCACACCACTGAACCAAACTACGAAGGAATCCACGGAGGATCTGATCGAATATTTTAAATAAAATATTTTCCACACTCCACGCTGTCTTTTTCTAATGTGAATATTAGCCAACTAGTGACCAACCTCGCTGAGCCTGAAAAGCGAATCATAAAGATCCCGTATAAGAAAAATTCACATAATACAGACATCCTTTTTAACAAGACTTTTTTGAAAGAGTTTCTGCTCCCTTCAAATTATTATATTTATTATTATTATTTTGGAAGAGGACCCTCTTTTTAAAAAATTCTGTTGATGGCAAGGGCAAAATTCAGCGAATTCAATGAATTCTGCCATTTTATTCAACAGTATTAGTATTATTATTATTATTACTATTCATTATTATTATATTTTATTATTATTAAATAGTTAGTAGTGAGTAGTAGTAGTAGCACGGAAAAAGCCGCTATTCGGAAAATAGAGAAGAATCTCTACAAATGTAACGCTGCTGAAGCAGCCATTACTTTTAATAAATTATGCTTGAGAGAGGGTCCGCTTCCTAAGTACACTATTATTATTATTATCATTATCATTATCATTATCATTATCATTATCATTATTATTATTATTATGTAATATGCATACAATATTGTCCATAATCAGATATACTTCTAGTATTCAAAACAAATAAAGTAATCTCTCTCTCTCTCTCTCTCTCTCTCTCTCTCTCTCTCTCTCTCTCTCTCTCTCTCTTCCTATCTTCTCTTCTTCTCTCTCTCTCTCTCTTCTAAATAAGGTTTAAAACTGCTCATCGCAATGCTCACATGAATCCACGTACGTAAAGTATGAAAAGTACTGCAATTGTATTCACTTAATTAAATATGAGCATGTCAACGTGAGAACGGAAAGGTTTGTATAGTTTCAGTGATATTTTGCAACCGCCCATTACTACCACTCTTCGGAAAACACAATCCGGTCACACCATTTTATACATTTCTTCTTCCCGAGGGAACATAAGGGCAAGATATATTACCATATTTTTGAAAAAAAATATAATGAAGGTTACGCTACATTTCCTGGCGCTGTTGTTGCCAATTGTTTCATTCGTTTATCATTTTATTTTTTATAAAAAAGCAAAGAATTAAATAAAGCCCAACTTAATTTTTTTTCTTTTTTTCTTTTTTTGCTTAAACAAAACTTCATTTCATTCTCTCCAGACAAAAAAGTTGGTTTAAAAATTCCCTCATCACAATGAAATAATTGATTCAGGTGACAGAGGGAATTACGTGTCATTCAATTACGAGTCTACGAGTCTAAATGACAGATGTCAACGATTAGGGCAATCCTTCATAAACCCCGACCCTCACGTCACTCTTATTGAAGAAGACGGTCGCCATTTGTTGGGTGTCCTCTTGCAATATTCCACTCATGGATTATTTTGCAGCATAAATTATTTAATCCTTAAAGTAACATCATACATGTAAGATAATGTTATTAAGGAGAAAAATAGGAAACTACGTCACAAAGAAGTATCTTCCAAGAAATACTCCAAAAATCACGCACACGTACACATTACTACTTGTATGACTGCTATGGTTAAACTGGAGACCAAATACAGTTCACTTTAAAGAATTCATGTGACTGTTCCTCCGAGACGTTTAAAACTATCATAATGTATTTCACATGAAAATAAAACTTCATTTCAAAAAGACAGGAAATGAAGAACGCGCAAGATACGACTATCCGACCAAATACACAGGAAATAAGAACCCCAAATACAAAGTGGGTGCAAAGTTATAAAAACATTTCCCGCAATGCATATCCACACTCATTCGCGGGAACGCATTATAAAAGAAGGCGGGGGAAGTACCAGAAAACGTTCATGTATTTACTTTATTGCTACGTTTCAAAGCTCCAAGCTTCATTTTCAAGCTATAAAATAACACAAATATAAAGATACATATGTTGCAAATTTCAAGGAAGTGACTGTTAAAAATATAATAATTAAAAATTAGGTTGAATTGCATCACCAAATAGAGAATACGCGCAAGTAAATCATAAGAAACAAAGTTTAAAATAATCTACAATTCAGGATTATATATATATATATATAAAAATATATATATATATATATATATTATATATATATATATATATATATATATATATATATATTATATATATATATGTATATATATATATATATATATATATATATATAATATATAATATATATATATATAGATATATATATATATATATTATATATATATATATATATATATAAAAATAGAATATATAGATATATATATATATATATATCATATATATATATATATATTATATAATATATAGATATATATCTATATATATATATATATATATATATATATATATATATATATTTATACATACATATATATACATATATATATATACTATATATATATATATACATATATATATATTATATATGTATATATATATATATATATATATATATATATATATATATATATATATATATATATATACATATATATATATATATATATATTATAATAATATACTATATATATATATATATATATATATATATATATATATATATATATTTATATATATATATATATAGATATATATATATATATATATATATATATATATATATATATATTATATATATATATATATATATTAGATGAGTAATTTTCAGGGGTTCTGCGACTGTTTTTACGATACCAATTTTTCTCAATTGATTAAACAAGGGCATATCATACTAAAAAAACATTTGCTCACATATGCAATATAAAAACACCGTATCGTGCTTCTAAGAAATCAATAGAAGGATCCACAGTAATATCCTTGTTTATCCAGATGAAATATATTTGTAAATATTTCCATAAATATATTTAATTTGGATAAACAAGGATATTACTGTGGATCCTTCTATTTTAGCTCAAATACCTCGCCAAAATGGTGGGAAAGTTGTTATTTAGACGTTTTCACAATGGCCTCCACTGTCATCTTAGAAAACTAATAACGTTCTAAATGTTGAAGTGGATGGCCAAACATGACAATTCCTACTAATTTTGGTGTTAGAAACACAAAATAAAGATGGCAGACGTCTGCAGTCCCCTACTATACTATATTAAGATACACTATCACTGCATGACTATGAAGCTGCTAAATTAACTGAGAGACTTTGGCATCCTAAACATGGTCACAGATCGCCCGAAAGTGACTCTACTATTATATAAGTTTGTTTGATTTATAATTTGTTTCTCTACAAAGATTGACCTCTAAATTGCAGTTGCATGAAGCGAATTAGAAAAAAAAGCTGTAAGCTGCAAAATATGAAATTCACGGAGTGAATTTCTTGGTTAATTTTCGGTAAGTACTTGAAGATGAAAGAATTACATTCATCCTTTTCGCAGAACATCAGTGGCCTAAAGGATTAATTCAATTAACAGACAATATCTCTTACTTAAGCTTCTCTATCATTTTCTAGTAATAGGCTACTTTTTGGTTCTGGAATGATTGTTGAATTGAAGATCTCTTAATTTTACTATTAACTAAACTACAAGTGGTTTCTTAAAAAAATAGTCATTTTATGTACTTCCTAACTAAATTATCTACAGAGATATTCATTACTTTATATGACTCTAATAAGATGTAAACCAAGACTGCTGACTGATCAGGATTTCTGTTTTCTTTTCGTAGGTCTATTGCATCGAAACTAACCTGTTGAATCGTTAAAAGTGGAAAGTAGAGGTGATAGTGATTTGCCTAATCCATAAATTGAATTAAATTGTATATTATGTTAACAACCCCGTATAGCTGATGATAGAATGGATAATACATCTGATACCTAGTTGGAGAATCTAAAAAGTAAGTGTTTTTGGTAGAAGGAACTTAATAAATCTCAGCATGCCTATGCAGCAGTGGAATGGGACAGAGGGCCTAAAGGCCTCTCTATGCATAGCAAATGTTACGTTCAGATCAGCTGTAATCGCTGTATTCAGCAAGCACCGAATTGTAAAAGGAAATCTGAACAAGGAGACTGACTCTCAAGCATCAACTTCAAGTCAACACCTCGCAGGCATTGTGACTAAAAAGCTCCTTTCTACTAATGGAGTGGTTCATGACAAGAATCTCTGTGTGGTGTATGAAGGGACCACAAAAAATTAGTACTCCTAGTAAATCTACACTTTTGCTGCTGTCAATAGAAGATGCATGAAACTGGTTCAAGTTCCATACAATTTGTCTGTCAGATGAACCTTCAAGAGAAAGATTGAATACCCTAATTGCATCCATCCTGGATGATCGAACAACTTTTGGACTGGATATCTGTTATCATCGTGAATGCTGGAACAATTTCTTAAGCAACCCTCTGAAGAATTGTTTGCTCTGGAACAGATTAATCTTGGCCTTCACGTTTTCTTTGAAGATAATGAAATCTGTACGCTGCAAAGTCTACTAATGGACTACAAATGCATTTTCCTGATCGAAGGCCAAAATATGTGAGTGAACTGGTATATGATACAAGAGTTGCAAGTTCATATTTTGAGGCTACAATATCCTCTTTATGTGTATGCGATGATCAGTTGGTGAATAATGTAGCTAAGCGACTCCGAGATCAGATCATAAAAACAAAATCTGTTCCTTGGCCTACATATGTACATGAGATAGAAGAGGATGAAGACCTGAATGATTTTCTCTTGAAGCTTATCACTTGGTTAAAGCACCCTACTAAGTCAGATCAACTGCATCTATTTTGAGCTAAATCTGCTTACGGAAGATGAGGAAACACCAGTTGCAAATACCGACTTGACTCCCTACTTCTCTGCTAGTCTCAAAGAACTTGGGAGTCAGATGCAGAGTAAAACCATATAAAAGAGTCAAGCAATGTAAAGACCCATCAGACCAAGGGTCATCCATGCAACAAGACCAAAGCCAGAGGATCGGACCATACCAGCTTATTCAGGCTTCCAGGTCAAGCTGTCACCAGCAACCAAGAAAAGTAAGGTATGACTTATCCTGATCCGCTAAGCAAAACCATGTCCTGTTCAAGCTTGCAAAGGCAATGGATGCTGTTATTGTCGGTGATCATCCTGTCTAGGCATTTTTGCTACAATTAAAAAGGGAGAATCCAGAGATGTTTGCTGACATTTGCCATTAATCTGGCCCTTTCATATACACGTCTTACATCAATGTGATCTACAAGACGTTCAAAGGATCAAGCATTTCAGATGTTCAGGTGGCTGCAGGCATTGCCATTGATGGATCCATTGATCAAGCTCTACATGGAAAGCATTTCAACCGATGTGTGCATTGCCTTCAACTTTTCTATGAGCTTTAGTCCACCATGTAATACACAAACATTTGGAAGGTTTCATTCAGTCTGAAGAGGTCCAGGTATCTCTCAGTAAGATACAATGTTCATTAGATTACCAAAAACTTAATGATACACAAGCTGAGTCAGAGAACAATGCTGATCTCAAGATGCTTGTTGATTCTCAATCTGAGAGTTTAGATGGTACTCCACTAGAAGAATTCTGGATTTCATTCCTGGAAATAGTAGAGATATAGCCTCAAAGTATCCATGCTAACAGAACAAGAAACTGGATGGAGTTCAACCCCTCACTGAAGCTGGTGCTGCCTTGGATGAATATGTATGATAACGATAAATATGGCCGCCATCTTCCAGATTTCATACCAGTCACGGAAAGTCTTCCCCATATCCATGCACGGAGAGAGGCATGTTTGCACAATCAATGACTCGTAAACCTTATTCATGTATTGCCCTTGATGTATGGATAGAATCAACGATGAATAAAGGATCAAAGCCTAAGTCTGGATGATTGGCTATTCTCAAGAATGAAAACTAACACTGTCAAAAACTTGAAATGTAAATATTGTCATAAGGATAAGACCCTCTGTCCATCGTTACACAAATTACAAGTGGCAAGGTTAAAAAAAAGCATGCAGGTTGTGCCCCAAGTAATGATGAAAATAGGTGAACAATATGTGCAGGATATCAGTGCTTGTCTCACTGATTCTATTGTGATCCATTTGACCACTCAGATCAGACACTAAGATCCAACCAAACACGAATTCAAGCCTATCTAGCTCTTTATGCTGATTTGAAGTCTGCAAAGGCCGATGGAGAAAGAAAGGTAGAAGAATTTGTAAATGAAAGAGGTTATTCCAAAACAATCTCTCAATGCTTGAATACTAAGTAGCAAAAGGAGCAATTCTGCCAATCAAGAAATTGAGAAGAGATTAAGTGAAAACCTGAAACAAGTAAATGTAGAGATGCAGAGTAAGGTATTTGCCTGGATCATCAAACTCGTTGAGGCAAGTGATGGCTTAAAGATGGAAGACTTTATGCAGCATCGAAAACAGATGAGTGCCTTTCGAAATTTAATACAAATGGTAATATGTACAAAACTCTGAATAGTAAGTTACAGGAAAAGCTGATAATAACAGCCATATTGTACCATGAAATTTACATGTTAATAATAGGCATGAAATTACTAAAGGGTCTAACTACCCCTTCTACAGAAGATAGAGAAAAGGCAGATGGAACCAAGTTACCTTGGAGAGACTATGGTTATAAAGTTGTGAACTTTTTCTTGAACAGATAGTCGAATATAGAACGTATTATCTCATTGAATAACTCATATGGGCAAGACCTCTCAATCAAAGATAGTGAATGACAACGTCGTCAAAAAAATCAGTCCATTCACAATGTGTTTTTGAGGTCAGAGGATAAATTCTTATCCTCTTCTTGATAAGCCAGAGAATAAAGTTTGCCTTCAAGCATACATTAAGGCAGCTTTCAAAAGAAGAGAATCTACAACCACTACTCAGCTGATATATTGCGTTGTTGGGAAATCAGCAACGGATCTCACCACAGATGAGGTATTGCAGAATCTCACATGTGCCCATGCTGGAGCAGACACCTCCCTGTTCAAACTGTATGTTAAGGGTTATTCAGAAGCAGCTGTAATAGTGACTGAGGCTGCCTATGTGACTCAGCAAATATCAGACTCCTGTGCTTGAAATGTAAATCTCAGCTGATAAGTGCTCAGTGTTTGTGAGATGAGTCAATGGCAGAGTCTTTGATCTCGCTTTATATTCTTACCGGATATGACCATAACTCAGGCTTTCATGTAGTAGGTAAAAAAACTACTGTTGCCCGTGTAGAAAAATAATCAGGAGGTCACAACCTCCTTAAGAGTTGTATCACAATCCTCCCAGTAACACAAGAAATCATCTGCATCTTGTAGAAGTTTGTTATCAGGTGCATCTATCGTGACACGAAGCACAAGATACTGTCAGTGGTGAGAGCAGTAAAGTGGTCAGCACTTAAGAAAATGAAGATCATCTGACTAGTAAGTACCTTTCTCTGACAGTCCACGACAACACTTGGAGTACACCAGTTACTTCACATACTTGCAGAAGAACTTCAGGCATCAGAATCATCTATCAGCAATAGGCCATTGATGGCTACTTGCAAATGGCTTATGCCTGCCAGTCCGCTATACCAAACCTGCCCTTCCACCATTCCTGTAACTTCCAACAACTCCAAGTCATCTACATATATATATATATATATATATATTATATATATATATATATATATATATATATATATATATATATATATATATATATATATAATATATATATATATATATATATATATATATATATATATATATATAGGTATGTATGTATGACTGAATCACTAAAGTTTGGAACGTGATAAATACATAAATAAAGGTATAAGCCACGAAGGAAAGTGAAACACTACTTCAGTGTTTCAATTTCCTTCGTGGCTTATACCTTTATATATATATCTATATATATATATATATATATATATATATTATATATATATATATATATATATATATATATATATATATATATATATATATATATATAGGTATGTATGTATAGCTGAATCACTAAACTTTGGAACGTGATAAATGCATAAATAAAAGTATAAGCCACGAAGTTCCAGGAATGGTGGAAGGGCAGGTTTGGTATAGCGGACTGGCAGGCATAAGCCATTTGCAATTAGCCATCAATGGCCCATTGCTGATAGATGATTCTGATGCTGGAAGTTCCTTTTACTCTACCTCCGTTCATATTATTATTATTTGTCTTCCATCTTGCTGATCACCCTCTCCTGATAATTGTTTCATAGCTGAAAGTATACCTCACAACGAGATTTGAGACTTGTCGTTAATTTGGCAGGAAGAGTGCACTAAGAAACCCGTATATAGAATATATGTCAGGCGAGAACCTAACTACGGGATTATGTTTCCGCTCTCCATATAACATTCAATAATATGCGTTAGACTACTGGGATTTCGAGGTGATACTAGATGGATCAGTTAAAAGGACGAACCAAGATTAATTAAAGGTCCCCATCTAACCACTCATGGATATATTACGCGAATTCATATTGTAGACAGAGAGAAGTCTGGATATACAAAGTAAGTTATCTGAACGTTCAGGTTCAACTACCGCAGATCTAATTTCAATCGTCAACCTTGACCACACTGATAAATAAAATAAACAAATATTATTCGTCCTTTTAACTGATCCATCTAGTATCACCTCGAAATCCCAGTAGTCTAACGCATATTATTGAATGTTATATGGAGAGCGGAAACATAATCCCGTAGTTAGGTTCTCGCCTGACATATATTCTATATACGGGTTTCTTAGCGCACTCTTCCTGCCAAATTAACGACTAGCCTCAAATCTCGTTGGGAAGTATACTTTCAGCTATGAAACAATTATCAGGAGAGGGTGACCAGCAAGATGGAAGAAAAATAATAATATGAACGGAGGTAGAGTAAAAGGAATGAAAGCAGTTGCAAGTAAGTGCAGTAGGAACGCTGCAAATAACATTAAGAAATGCCTGCAGTGCACCTCAAAGGTGTACCGATGGCAATACCCGCACACAGGGAGTTTCAACTATTTAATGATATCCATTTGTAGTCCTCTCTAAATTTGCGATGTCTACCTAGAATGCCTATTTAATCCCCCTCTCACTAAAACATCCAGTAATGGACGACATACTAAACCATTTATCTTCCCTAGTGACATCGTAATAGCACACGAGTTGTGAAAGAGATCATTCCGTAATGGGTGCCATTCATTAAGAATAATGATAATTGTATTCGGTGGCTACTATGCAAGGGGAAATGTCTCTATGAATATCCAGACATGTCAGTTAATGTGGGATTTCCACTTATATTTATTAAATCAAGATAGTATATGATTCAATATGGTATCTAGATCCTAAAGATTTTCACAGAGATTATACTAAACATTCTATAGAAAAGCACAGTCAAATTAGTTTCTTGTCTTGCTTGTCATTCAATGCATCTCACTATTTTCCTCATCTATAGGGGAAAAAATCTGCTCAAACAATAATCGAGAAACCTTTACTTTTACTGGGATAAAAAAATCTCATAAATGTGATGGTTAATATAAAACGACGTGCTTGTCATTTAAAATAAAGACAAAGCACTTGTCCAGTATTTTAGAACAGATGGAGAGAGAAGCCAGGGATTTATACAAAATAACTCTCCGTTCTGGAGCAGGTAAAATTCAAGTTTGGGAGAGGAAGGAAACTCAATATATCATGATGAAAATAGTAACTGCATTAATAGTAAAATATATGAATGAAAATATTCAGAGAATGAGTGTTATAAGCTAAGGTTCTCGAGTTGATGGAGAAGGGTTGAGTTCTTGAAGACTTAAGATATATAAAAAAATTCAAAAGAAACGAATTCCATCCTGTTCATAAAAGAAAAAAAAAGAAAAAAGGTTAGGCCTTTACCTGTGATTTTTAATAATAAGCACTGAAGCTTAGGGTAAAATTGCAGGGCGAGAAATTGACAACCATTGAAGAACACTATTGCAAACGGAAATTATGAGAACTTATACACGTGTCATTTGTATGCCTCTGGAAATCAAAATGTAGAATTTTTTTTACATGTCTCAGTTCAGTAAACTATATGCTGTTTGTATAAATGCATTAACACATACTTCTAGGGCACAATTTTTCACAGATACAGCATTCATTGAATAGAATAGATTTTAATTTGGTAACCAGCTTTTTTTATATTGTTTCATATTTTCTAATTATTTTCTTCATTTCATTGTTTAGACTGCTAATAGACTCATTGAGGTAATGGGGTTTCTTCCATTTACTACAGTATTTTACACGCGACAGTTTTTTCGTCAACCTGACATACTAATACAATATGAACTTGCATGTGTTTTGTGACGTCATGAGGGCGGAAAGGTAGTATAGTTGCCAAAGACGTAGTTTTAAGTATTTACAAAAGACTGGGAAAATTTTATATAGAAGAATTTGGTACCATAAGTTAAAAATAAGTTATCATATACACATATTATATATATATATATATATATATATATATATATATATATATATATATATATATATATATATATATATAAATTACACATATGTATAACTTATTGTGTGTTCCTGTCCGCGTGGAACAGGACTACGACCACGCGGACAGGAACGAACAATAACACCCAGCAAATGAAACATATGTGTAATTAGTATATTTTTATATATGATATGTGTATATAATAACTTATTTTTAACTTATGGTAGCCAATTCTTTCGTTAACATTTTACCACAGCCGAGTGACAACGGACAGCATCTTTATTTATTTAATAAATAATTATTCCAGAACCGTTAGAAGTTGGTCATTCGAGGATCTACCCAAAATATCAAAATCTTCATATTTTATTTTATGTTTACATTTAAGCACTGTCATGGTCACGTATATTATCTAGAATTCAGGGTTTGAGAGGTTACTTATTGGTTTCTATAGTATATATCTTTTACAACGTATAATCAAATATATATTTCCCAAAGTTGAACTTGAATGACTATAAATTGCTCATTGAGTTATAACACACAGTAGCATAAAAGATCGGAAATGTTGCCTCTTAAAGAACTCATTCCTTCTTCGTTATCCGAACTAGTGGATCATTGATTAACCAATTCTATCCTAATGTTTCAATAGACTCTAGTAAATAAATGTCAATGGACGTCCAGTATTCGAGTACCAGGCAATATGTATAGAAGTCCTCCCCTCTAACGCAATGCATTGGTCACCTACCTTCTACATGTATTTATTTGGAAATTCTAACGACTCAAAGTACACTCCATGATATATGTCATGTTGAAAACATTACAGTTTATTGAACTTAGAATTTTTTTTGTATTTTCATTCGCAGCTAATAATTACGTATATATAAATGATATAATCCTGACACTTTTTCATTTCTAAATTCGATCATCGAATGAAATCGTGAATATCTCGAATCACTTTCAAGAACTATATTCTGAGTTTCTACTCGTTTTATTTATTTATTGATTTACTTATTTATTTTCTTTATTTTTATTTTGTTTATTTATTTTTTGTTGCGTATTAACGCAAAGATATATTGTCAACGTTGTACTGAATAAAACAAGTAAGTAACAGACACCATCGTTTAACGTGAAATGCTGCTATCAGATAATACCGCGTCCACAATTACATCAGTCAGCGTCAAATCTACCATGTGTCGAGAGTTATTGGAATTTTGTATAATTGTCTGCCTATTTACAGATTGAAATCATCCAGCAATTCTCGGCATTTTAGAGCAAAACAGGAATGAATTCATGCTTCCTTGTGATTGGTACAATGCCTGACATTTACGTACTTGTATTTCTTTCAGAGCTGACACTGGAAACTGAGAAGGGATGATTTATGCTGCTGAAACCAGTTAGCACATAACATAATCGTATATGTCCTATTTATTCATACGTTTTCGCTTTTTTCTATTTATTTTTGTATTTATTTATTTATTTATTTTGTTTTCAATCAGCTTATTACCCGATTCATAGTGGCCTGAATTCCATTTTATCAGCGGTTCCATTAATGACTTCTCTTCAGTAATCTCGCATGGAAACGTTAGTCTCAGCTTCATAGCTGAGATTAAGACAGGCAGAACATTCTTTACGATAAAATAAAAAGAATGCATACGGCTCCTTTCTAAGTTTAAGGTAAAACGTCGAAACTTCTCCCAGGCACGAACCCAACCATATAATGAATAACTATATCTATCAAGCACTCACTTCATGTCGTACCAACGGGGATGCAGAGGGCCTCAATTAACTCACACCACCAAATTCTGTCCTGGGCTCACTCGTCAAGATCTCCCCAACACTCATCTCCTGCCTCCCGACTCATTATCCTCAAATACTCCTACGTCTCCTTTGGCCTACCCCTACCCCTTCTACCAAGGGCAACCCACCCTGGTGTATCTCGTACCATTCACTGTCTTCTATACACATGTCCTAACCACTTCAAACGAAAGGACCAAACATACCCATCGACTGGCTGCACCCCCATCACTTCTCTTATTATGTTATTTGATATTCTATCCCTCTAATTAATTCCTACTATTCATCTGGGTGTCTTATCATCTTTAAATGCTAAGAATTTATTATCCGATGTCACTATACTGTACATGACTCATGCACATAAATCAAAATACTCCTAACCAATATCTGATGAATTTTGATTTTTGTATGAACGGAAAAATTGCTATTATTCCAAATAGCCTATTTTTAAGCATTCCCATCGAATGGTGAGCCCTTTTTAATCTTTCGTTGAATTCTGTGCTCAGAGAATCATCCTTGACTAACTAACTAACTATACATTCTATTAGACAATCCGGTACATTTTCAAAATTCATATTTATGATTTTAGTTTTTCCACTATTAATAGCCAAAATAACCTTTAGACCTTCACTTATTAGACAACCCAACATTCTCTGTATATTTACTGGCCCCTAGCAGACCAAAACTGTATTAGTATCATCTAAATCAAGAAATTTTCCATTTTCTCTCCGGAGTACACCCGCAGCCATTTCTCTTTTGACCCTTCTCATAACGTAATATACGACCAACCCAAATAAAGGCGACAGAATGCCACCCTGAATCACATCACACTTAACTTCATATGCATAACTCAAACAGCCATCAACCATCACTTTATAAGATGTACCCTCATGCATGTTCATCATATCCCGCACAAAACTTTCTTGCATTCCATAATGCCTCAAGATTTTTCCCCCCATACTATCGCGAAATACTATCACATACCTTTTCAAAATCAACAAAACAAGGACTTAACGAAGTGTTAATTTCATTAACTTGCTGCATTAGATGCCTAACTATGAAGATCTGATCACTGCAACCCGGTCCTTTCTAAAACCAAGTAGTTCATCCCTCAGGTATCATTAATCCCTGGCTCAAACCTGTTCAACAATTCTCTACTGAAATTTTCCTAGGCTACAGGGTGCCTATGTGATTCCCCTCCAATTACCAGGCCTACTGAGATATCCTTTCATTAGAGCGTTAATGATTACACGATTCTTTCAACCTGAAGGTATTATCCCTGTAACCCATATTTCATTGAATAATATCTTCAAGACAAATACAAATCTAACCTCCCCACTTTAAACATACGGGAATAGCCATCCTCTCCTGGTGCCTTATAATTCTTTATTTGTTTTATTGTCTTAACTAACTCTTCGAGCCTGATCTCACCTGGTCTATCAAAAACTATCTGAAATTGCTCTGATTTCAGCATTTTTGGTCAATTAATTACCTTCCATATACCTGACTGGTATATTACGCTTACCAGCACGGTCACTCAGCTCTCCAATTGCTCTATATATACTGTCCTTTGACTCTGACCATCATTTTTATTCATTCATTTTTCAGTTTCTGGAGCCTTTTCATTAACAGATTTTCTTGTATCTTTCTTAGATAGTCTTTTCACTTCTGAATCCAAACACAAGCTTAGCTCTTGCTAGTGCAAAATCTTCATTAACAAAATACACCTCATTTCTCAATTTTGCCTTACATCTCTTCTGATCATTTTCCTTGTTTCCCTGGATATCCATATCCTTTTCTTCAATCCAAGTCTCCTTCTGCCGTAACACCAGCATCCTCATACAAAGCTTTATTCACATCCCCAACATCTCATCTACACTTCTCCCTTCCCCCTCCAATGTTTCCAACACCAAAGCCTGTTTATGCATTCCATTTTACATTACTCCTTTTCCTCTTCCTCCCTTCCAACCTTAGCAATATCGCACGTATCAACAATAGATTTTCCCTTATTCTGACCTTTTAGCCTGTCTTACCTTTGTAATGCTGGGTTTGTGATCACTTCCAATATCTGCTCACTTATCAGCAAAAAACATCTAACATAAAAATTCTCTGACTTTACTAACTGCAAAATGATCACTTTGATTATTGTATTTTCTACATGGTGATAACCATGTCTTCTCGTGTATATTGTGATGTTGAAAAATTATGTCCCCAATGACTAACTCCTTTGCTAGACAGAAATCTTACTCCATTTTCACTCAACCTACCACCGAGACCCATCTTATCCATACAAGCCTTAAATCCACATTTAAACAGCTCATTATTGCATTGAATTCTCCAATACAAATCAAAACGTTATGTCTGGTAATATTCCTATTCGTTCCTTCAGCTTTCCATAAAAAGTGTCCTTCCTTTCCTGAGGTGCATCATAGTACACACGCACACACACTGATGTTACCATGGTATACCATTCACATAGAATCCTACTCCCTGGTAATGCATTCCGTCCCGTTGGCCAGACGTCAAAAAACATAAATTATTCTCCAAATCCAATTTATCGATTCTAATTAATCTTATATCTGTTACAACACAGATGTCTAATTCATGACTGGGAACCATTCCTCTTCTGTCGGAGTCCATGAAGGTTTCCTTGGCTAACTACATGAACACACCCAGAAGGTTCATCAGCTATGTTGAGGCCAATCGCATGCAGGCGTTCATCCCAGCCATTCCACACTCAGGAAGTTTATTTGCCTGAGAAACAAACACCCCCTGCTCCCAGGGTCACTGATCTGTGTGGGCAGAGGGGGATCACTCCCTCAATAGTTATATACAATGTACTACAAACGCTTTGTATATAAATATATATATATATATATATATATATATATATATATATATATATATATATATATGTATGTATATATAGATATATATATATATATATATATATATATATATATATATATATATATATATATATATATATATATATATATATATATATATATATAATGTGTGCATGTCTGTATATATATATATATATATATATATATATATATATATTATATATATATATATATATATATATATATATATATATATATACATATATATATGTATATATGTATATATGTTCGTTCTCTAATTCTGTTTCCCGGAGCGTTTTCTATTTCCTATCCCGGATGTAGGATAATCCTTACTCCCAACGTACCCACTATTCTTAAAAAAAAAAAAAAAAAAAAAAAAAAAACATTGCGCAACATACATTTGATTCACGAATATAATCTCGAACATTTGTATCTTATATTATGCAATATCTATACTACGCATTTAGTATACTTTCTTGATTTTGTCTCCCATTTCATAATCCCTAGTATCTTCACAAAGCCTTCGGCGAATAGATACGTCTTAATGATATGCAAATAAATACATATAAATTCCAATCAGCAATTACCGAGTGGGAATGCGGGATATTTAACCTTAGGGAACTTCTGCGTTCCCCTGTCAGGAAATATTCTATGCAGAGAGACAATTCCATCCTTTAGATTCTGTTCGCATAATTTATCAACGGGTTTCTCGGTGAACTATTTTAGTGTATTTATCGGTTATTCTTAATAAAGGTTTAGAAACTGATGTTTATTAATAAACTTCTCAGTTTATTATATTTCGATTCGTCTTCTCGTGGACAGTACAGTGAGACTGAATACTTTATGGTAGGCAGCTAGATGCTCAACCTAGACTATGAGGTAATACTTAAATGAGGTGAAGAGTGACTAGGTTGGGAATTGAAGTAAGTTATAGAAAGATTCTTTAGAGATGGATTCAGGGACTGACACGATGTGTTCTCTGACGCCGAAAAAAGGAACATGAAACGAATCAAATATGGTAGACTAGAGTTTTTTGCCCACCTTTACAAAGTTTATGACTCAAGAAGTTTAATTTCTGAATACACGAATCTTGAGTTCATATTCCGAATAATTTGGAAATTATTGTAAGATGTGAAGAAAGTTGGCTCTCTTTTCGCACTAAAAGAGAGATCCATGCTATGTCTTGAGAAATGAAAACTCTATTCGTTAACTTTAATCGAACAATGTCCAATCAGCACCAACAGGCAAGTCTAACTTTAGCAATAAAAAAAAAAGGCATGAACAGGCAACATCAACACCAAGCTGTAATTCCTTTATATGGAACAAAGCCAAAAAGAAAAAAACTACAAATTTGTAAAAGCACTTATAAAGTAGGAAGTTTTAAAGGGAACCTGTGATGCAATATGAAGGAACACCAGTGTTCCCAGATTATTCTTTCTGAATTGCTTTTCCATTCCACTTACGTGTCATTCTCTCTTATATTTCAAATCAGGCTTGCACCACTTACATTCAAAACGAGATTTACAGCCCCTGACAGTGAACTGTAACAGAGACCTAAAAAGCAGAGCTCTGAATGCTTTGCATATTTATGCATGATCATCAAGGTAAAAGGAAAAGCGAGAGAGATATTTCTGTTTGCTGAAACTGGCAGACCACAATTATCCGGCCTGGCAAAAATGCCATGTACGTCAGAAGAGCTTTTCACTAAAATTGCCTTATCTTTTTATCTCCTTTCTCTCTTGTTGCTCATTTTAAAGAAGCAAACGTTCAGTCATTAGTGATATTAAAGTCGAGTGATGGAGTATATGTACCTATTTTTTATTATCATTCATATTAAGTCCATTCAGAGGAAACAAAAAATACCGAAAACATTCATAGGATAGAATGAACATATTAGTATAAAGAAAAAGAAAAACAGATATGGTTGAACAAAGTATTAAACCTTTTGCTTTAATCTTCCTCTACCAAAATAAGTGTCGTGGTATTTTGTTAAGATTGGAAACATTCTCAGATAGATAACACGTTCTTTGGAAGAATATGTAGGAATGTATAGAGTCGAAATAAGTGGGAAAACGTCAAATAAAGGCCCATATCCTGCGGTGCAAACTAACCAATATCCGTCAAATGACATAGAGAAGAAGACCACTCACTCCCCTGATAGCTTGAAAGGGAATATTAAAAGGATATTCGTTTTTTTTTAAGGTTTTCTTGGACTGACGTTAAAAATGTTGCTATGATTTGGCTCCATTCATATTACCTCACCAGCCCTTTGTTACGTAAATCCTGCCTTAGAAAATGCTTCCCACATTTTAGACCGCTATCATTGCTCAGGTATCTGTTCTCTTTAAGAATGCAGGTGGAAAAGGTAGTATAGATAGACCTATATGTGTATCTCTATTTTTGACCCAAGTTTTAGGACGATGAAACCTTACCTATACTTAATTAATTATAACTTTTGTTGAGGAATTAATTAATTACGTTTATAATGAAGAACCTCAACTCTAGGTGAGAACTACATCTTGTGTTAGTCTGTACTGTAACCATACGTGTATTCACACAAACACACACACACACCTTTATATATATATATATATATATATATATATATATATATATATATATATATATATATATATATATATATATATATGTGTGTGTGTGTGTGTGTGTGTGTATGTATGTATGTTTGTGTGTTTGTCACTACTTTAGATGTTGTTAAAATACAATAATAGAATATGACTAAAAAGTGGAGTTTGTTAGGGTAGAAATGAAGCTCGTCTCATGGATATAATGCAATGTGAAGTATTAGAAATGTTAGGCATTAGAAAGGTCATGTCCAAAAGCTTACTGGATTATTGAATTTCGATGTGTTATATATATATATATATATATATATATATATATATTATATATATATACGTGTATATATATATATATATATATATATTATATATATATCTCTATATATATAATATATATATATATATATATTATATATATATATATATATATATATAATGAATGGCATTGTCGCTTCTAAGAAAGTCGGATCTTTAATAAAAAGAGTATGGCCAGCAGAAACTTCATCAGCATTTTTTGTTAAAACTTTATTTTCATACAACGCCTACTTTTCGGGATACAAATCCAATCTTCAGGGCTAAAAACAAGGAAAAAATAAAAATTCTATACATTAAATCAGACTAAAATGGGGCACAGTAATAAATTATGCTATTTAAAAATACATATATATAGATTGATTAACAATATATCAGTGAAATTCGAATTTTATTTAAAAGTAAGACGGTAACTAATTGAGTAAGAGATCGACAGTAAAAAGCAAAGCTACTAAGTACAATGACACTTCAAAATAAATAAACTAACAAAACACTTAAAAACACAAAACCACACGGTGAACAACTAAAGAAAATTACGTTATTACTAAAAACAGGAGAAAAAAAACATTGAATCCTAACAGGCAAAAAATGTCTGTATATGATTACAAAAGGAGAAAAATTAAAAGATATATATATATATATATATATAATATATATTATATATATCTATATATAATATCTATATATATATAAAGGCGGACACAAAGCAAAAAAATAGCGAAGCGAGAACTCACCGGTACAGAAGTATAGATAAGACTGAATTATTATTTATTTTTGACAAACAAGGGAGAGGCAAATACAAAGGCGAGAAGGTAGAAATGGCGAATGGTCTATTAAGTAATGTTGAGTTGTACAGCAGTTGAATGGTTGTTGAGGGTTGGTGACAATTGTTTAATCTATAGATAACCGGTCATTACCCATTCTCGAGTCCATCTTCATTAAACAATTGTCACCAACCCTCAACAACCATTCAACTGCTGTACAACTCAACATTACTTAATAGACCATTCGCCCTTTCTACCTTCTCGCCTTTGTTTTGCCTCTTCCCTGAAAATCAAAAATAAATAATAATTCAGTCTTATCTATACTTCTGTACGGTGAGTTTTCGTTTCGCTATTTTTTGCTTTGTGTCCGCCTTTATATATATATATATATATATATATATATATATATATATATATATATATATATGTGTGTGTGTGTGTCTTAAGTGTTTTTGTTTGTTTATTTATTTTGAAGTGTCATTGTACTTAGTAGCTTTGCTTTTTACTGTCGATCTCTTACACAATTAGTTACCGTCTTACTTTTAAATAAAAATTCGAATTTCACTGATATATTGTTAATTAATCTATATATTATATATATTTTCAAATAGAAAATAGAATAATTTATTACTGTGCCCCATTTTAGTCTAATTTAATGTAAAGAATTTTTATTTTTTCCTTGTTCTTAGCCCTGAAGATGGGATTTGTATCCCGAAACGTAGGCGTTGGATGAAAATAAAGTTTTAACAAAAAATGCTGAAGTTTTCTGCTGGCCATACTCTTTTTATTATTATTATTATATATATATATATATATCTATATATATACCTATATATATATAGTATATTATATATAAATATATATATTAATATATATATATATATATATATACCCTATATTATATATATATAGTATATATATATATACATATATATATGTATACTCATGTATGTGTGTGTGCCGTAAAGATATTTCGTTACTTCTTATATATGGATATAAACTGGAAAACCAGTTATAACTGCACCAGATATTTATTTACTATATCATGTTTCGCTGGTAAAAGCATTTCAGCAGCACAACAATAACTAATTTGGAAACGTTAATTCAATTTTATCATTAATTGCATAAGCATTAGGGTACACATGGAGCCAGAAATATAATAAGTGTCATCTGCAAAGTAGAAAACATTTTATAACTTTCTCCTTAATGAAAAAAAATAAATTAATCCACTCGTTGATAGCAGTGAATTGGATCATCAAGGATTGACATAGCAAAATACGCAATAAGACACGTTTTTATTTCGAATTGTTGTGCATAAATAATCATGTACATTGGTGTTATAATAAAACTAATGACTGTAGAGTTAATAACTGTCTCCATTTATTACTGGTTTCTTAACACTTCATAACTATGGCCACGAAATAAATATAACACGGACATCATTAATTATTTAAGAAGAATTGTTATCAAGGAAGACAATTCCATTTACAGTCATTTCATAGTTTGTAACAATGGGGTAAACATGAATATCAGAAAAACAGAATTCTACGTTGACATAACTTTCGTAAACCATTGAGGAATTCCGTGCGTGTCACTTACTAATAATTGGCGATAATTCAAGGCCACTGCCTCTAGTTTTTCCTCCTGACATTCAAAACAGGAGACAACCCATCTTCCTTCGTTCATAAGCTGATGTTACCTTGGATATATAAATTTGAACACTAAGCATTCGGTGAAATATCAGCCTTATCTTTATTTTGAGATACTGTTTGAAACATGATATGACAAGGAAGATATAGTATGTATGTTTGGAGTGTTTATATATGCTTATTACCTTTCAAGATAGAACCAACACGAAAGGATTACAGGTTTATCTAAAAAAAATATATATAAATGCAATATCTCCATGTAACAGAGGATTACTCAAGATACATGAAGTTGTAACTCCAGCACGTTTAAGAAAAATGCTATTAGAAATCGAATAGTCCTCTGTTGAACTGCTCTAACGAAATGAATGTGAAATCGTGTTTGCCTTAACCTTTCACCTGCCCTGAAAAGGTATCAGGAACCTTTTTTTTTAAGTTTTTTTTTAATACTAGCTGAATTTTCTATCGTATAACGAGAACATTTCAAATACAGATATATTCTTATTAATGATCCAACGATAGTTTAAATGACACTAATTATCATTCACACAACAATAATTTTCCATACATAGAATGTGTGTGGCTACACCATTTCCACTTGTATTCAGGGATTTAGTACTGAATATTCCAAAGCAAAACTTTTGAGCTGAAAATGACTAATGTATTCTTTTATGATTGCAACCATTGCATAGCGCTGTGGTTTCAGACTGAAGCGCTCTTCGAGAGTAAAAAGCTGTTGTTGGGACTATAAATTTAAAACATTATTCACATAACCTTTGCAATATGAATAAAACCGGCTGACTTTTGCTTCTAACGCTGTTGTTTATCAAGAACAATACAATAGCTTCCTACTCGTTTTTAATTTTAAATTAACTATATTCTATGTAGTTTTAGTAGAAGACAATAAGCTTACCATCATAAGCAGTTTTTTTTAACTTCACGCGTTATTATAGAATATTTTTGAAACGTACGAAGGAAAGCACTTTAACCCTTTCCAGATAACTACGATTTAATCTCTTTCTATCCTTATTCCAACAACCTGATTTCCTTAGAAACTACAGAAAATACACAAGATTTACATGATTTGAAAAAAAAATAATGAAATGGGAAACAGTGCAGCGCTATAATTATAGCAAAGAAAATAGGACTGGACGATATTACGTCAAGTGAAGATGACTCTTGTGGCATAAATTTGTCACAATTTTTTTGTTGTTGTTGCAATAATATTCATTCGAAATAATTAATTTAATCATACAATAAATAGGTTTGGCACTAAAGTATTTTACAGCCACCAAGCGTTCGCTGGTTGTATTTGCATAATATTTGAAAGTAATTAAATTTCATCTAAATAAAGCAAACCATTCTGGAAGCAAGATAATTACCCTTTTTGCTTCAAGTGAAATTATGTGGTTTCAGGGGCTTTAAGTTATTATTTTTCTAAGTATTATCTTTACAAACGAAATCGATTAACAATGGTAATTGTTTTGGTAATTACATTTCTATAAATTTCTAAGTGCATATTACTATGAACCCTGCAAGTTTTCTTGTATAGGTATATTTTTGACTGAAAGCAGCCCTTTTACGAACTAGGGCTAGAATGAAAGATTATAGGCAGATATGAAAAGGCTGTTTTTTTGCAAAACTATCTGCGAAAATAAAATAAAATTAATAACTTACATTTATTCCGGAATCCCCCAGAATTAACAAGATCAAACTGAAGTCATCCCATCCAATACGCAGACAAAGTTAATCAGCATCTCCGTTTCCCCCCCACCCCGGATTATTGGATGCGCCAGTCAGAGACCTTTCATCATGGAGTTATCGAACTCATATGCGATGGTGTTGGCAAGGAAATATCATATGTGAAATAACCAGTTGCCTCACTGTCATCTCTGCCTGCGGACATCGCTCAAAAACTGGCTTCATCTATGGTTCCAATACTCAGCTCTGGGAATATTTTGGGTAATCGTGACTTTTTTTTTCGGGAGGCCTATGAAAAAGGCAGTTTTGCGTGTTATAGAGGATTTTGTTCCTTTAAATGAGAGCAAACATTGAAGTAATGATGTAGGTAAGTCGAAAGCGGATGCGCAAAGTTTACCGAGAGAGAGATAGAGAGAAAAAGTATGAATGTTTTTCTAAAACCCCCAGAAGAGGTTAAAATAAACGATTAATGCAAAATAGCAACCGATGAATGTATTCTGGTTACCTGACCGTTTTATATTCTTACTTATTTTTATCAAACAGATACTCTTTCCAATTACGAAATTTTCTTTAACCATGAACTTCACTGACAAGGTTAAAGGAAACCAATATCGTGAAAAACGGAAATTTTTTTTTCTTGTGTAATCTGTGTTTTTATGTTCAAATGGCCATTTGTAGAGATGTGTTCGTCTTCTTATGCGGTTATCAAAGGTTTTATAATTAGTCTACTATATATCATTTTATATTGGTAACCTTTTGGCCATGTCATTATATTTACTTCCATTAGAGAACTGATGAGGAAAAGCATTTCATAAACTGCCTAACTGGAAAATAGCATTGTCATATGAATAACCGTGAACAACTAAGTTTTTTCCTATTGAAGGCTACTTATTCCTCATTGAAATGTCCTTGGAATGAGGTCTAACCTACGGATAATTTTTGAGCTAAAGCTGAATTGTCATGATTACGGTATTTAAAGATGACATCGATAGAGAGAAAAATGTCCTGAAGTGTTTGAGATGTTACAGAAGACGTGAAAAACAACGAAACACTTTATGAAAATAAATTGCTGAAATCATGAGATGAATTGAGAGCACAATCCACATAAACTGCGAACTGACAATGGGACAAATTGTGGAGATACATAGAAAAAAGTCAGCATAAAGGAATTATGTACCAACATATTGTGAGATGGTTCGGTAGTGTGGAAAGAAATGCACAGCAAAATTTTGGTCAACGATTTTATTTCTCAAAACAAACAAGAGAAAGAAGAGAAAAGACCTCGAAAGAGTTAGAAAGAGTGCATGATTTAGATGCTGGAAAAAAAAGTCGATATCCACGAAGAGCAAGTATGCCTGCTATATAGAGATAAGTGAAGTAGCCAGTGAAAGGTGTATGAAAACTTCCAGTCACAACTGTTTTCTGTATGTGTATGAACTGGCTAATGTTTGACAAGCCTTGACTGCACAGTGCGCAGGTGATATACTTATAAACTGCAAATAAATTATGATTTAGAAGTGATTGTTTTGTTCATTGAGGATACCCTTATTTGAGGAATCAGTGTTTTTGTCTGTCATACAATGTAACCTATTAATCCTGCACTTACTTTGCTAGATGTATACTATTTTAATCACAATGCTCATTAATTAATAAATAATTTAGTTACTTTGCAAAGGTAATAATATTCTGCGATTACTATTGCACCAGAGAATGAGAAATATCACTATTTACATGCAATACGTGAGAGTTTCCAAACAATGCTCACAAAATTCTCTTTAAAATCAAAGTACGGAACTCTAGAGAAATACATTGTAGAGCAGCATTGTTGCGCGTAAGACACTTCCGAAATGCAGAGCCGCAGATCAAAGACGGGGTTCATTGAACCTTAAAGCTTCTTACATAAACATCCTTTGCAACAAAGGGGCACCAACCACCGCTTTTCCTGCAACATATTGCCCGCATTTTCAAGAAGCTTTACTCTCTCTCTCTCTCTCTCTCTCTCGTCTCTGCTCTCTCTCTCTCTCTCTCTGGGACCATACATGAGCGCATAAAATTATTTTTGAGGATATTGCAGTCCATTGAATAAATAATTTCCGTCGGTACTGATTAGCATTATAAACATGTACTTTCACACACACACACACACACACACACACACACACACACACACACACACACATATATATAATAATATAATATATAATATATCGTATATATATATCTATATATATGTATATATCTATATATATTGGATATATAATCTGTTACCATATAAGATTAAATAAATCTAAATATATATACATATATATATATATATGTATATATTTATGATCGATATATATGCTATTTATGTAATATATCTATATATGATATCCATATATATATATATATATATATATATATTATATATATATATATATATATATATATATCTAGGTACGTGTCTTTGTTCGTGTGCCTCTCTAATTTTAATAAACACAACGCCTCTTAACTTTTCGATTTCTTAACACTCCAGGATACGGTCGAATGAGGAACTAAACGAAGAAATTCTGACGCCCCGAATTAGACCCTTCTTATCATATATATATATATATATATATATATATATATATATATATATATATATATATATATATATATACACATACACACACACACATATATATATTATATAAATATATATATGTATATATATATATATTAATATAACTTAAGTGAAAATATTAAACAGCCATACAACTTGCCACTCGCTCTGCTTCACTTACATACAAACCAGTCTATCTCCCACCCACATATTCCAAGACATATAGTTAATTACTGTTTACAAGTTATATTCTAACATATATTTTATATGTATGTATGCATTTATATATTAGAACATTAACTTATGTCTTGAAATATTACAAGATTAGCATAAGGTCCAATTCACTCTACAGAAGCGAAAAAAACACCTCTGGGCAAGATTAGAGATTTAAGGCGACCACACACACGTGGACAACAGATGATTCAGTCAGAAAACAATACATTTTGAAGAACAAAGAGACATATAAGACTTAGTAACAGCCCGAAAAAATAGAGTTAGGATTTAGGCACGGTGCCTTGTCAAAGCAAATTTTAATTGAAAAACAATATATTTTTTATTAGTTAACATGAAATTTACAAACATGTTCCAACAATGAGTGAAAAAAACGAAAATAGGACATAGATATAGCGAGCTATTCAAATGCTAATATCTCGAAAAGCATTGAAGATAAAAGAAATAATCTTTCTGCAGATATCGTTAAATTTCATTCCATATAAGATTTATTTATAAAATGTAATAAATTGGCATTAACTGATGTTTTAATTTTTAAAATTGCATTAAGCCCCAACGCTCTTCAAATGGTATTATCTTCAAAAGTACTGAAGATAAAAGAAAAACTTTCGACAGATAAAGCCTTTATCTCTAAATTTCATCCCATATAGGATCTATTTTTAAAGTATCATAAATATGTGATCACTCTCCTAGTCACATTCTGTCCTTCCTTGTTTTAATGTCACTCGCTCTTTGTCTGAAAAACTGTTAGTACAAACTGTAATGGCAACAATGTCACTGCCAACAATTTAGGAAATAAGTCTGGTTCATTAATTGAAGATAGACCAAGAAAAGCACAAAGGGCTACCTAATCCTGAACTACCAATCGACTAAGACTGATATAATTAACCAAACACCTTTCCAACATCTTAAAACGATACTTGCATTCGATGAGAAGCCAATTTGCAATAAACATTAAGAGAGAATATAATCACATATTAATAAGTCTACTGTATTTGGCTACAATTATGCCCATATAGTATTTTCAACGAGATTAACACTTCCATAATTCGGAGGTTTTAATAGGTTTACTCTGGCTACTAAAAAGACGTTTTATTATTAGCATCTTTTGTGAAATTTCTAACAATAAAATATAACTTTGTATAATTATAAATGCAAATTTTATTCAACTAATTTTTTTTAGAATTTTACTTATGAGATTCTGTGTGGTTAGGTCATTAATTAAAAAGTGCACTACTGTCGAAAATCTATTAAGAATATTAACAGCCTCTTCAGCTGTGGAGAGAAACAATGTTACTTTGCCAAGCATGCCGGTGAACTAATGGTTGACTATTTTTTAGAAGTCAGGAGGCTGAAGAACTTTGCATTATAGAGGAAACAGATGCAATATAACATTTGGGCATAAAGTGCTTATTTGGCAGTAAATCCCACGAAAAAGATTGTGGGATAAACGTTTTGAATTGTACAATATTGTGTCCAAATAGGGTCAGTCGTCTGTCTGTTTGAGTTATAACTATTTTGTTTTGTGAGCAATTGATGGGCACTTCAAAGAAGCACCCTCCTATATACAGACTCTAAAACGTTTAATTTGAAACTGAAAATATTCGAAGTACTCATTCGTATTTATAGTAATTTCCTCAGTTGATGCACTGGAGCTTGAAAACCATTTAATTAATTAAGGTAAAGTCTTACTTCGGAGTCAACTGGTGCTCTTATTAGAATGTAAATATTTTTAATTCTCAACGTCATATGTTGATATTTAGATTTGTATAATTAACAGTCATTTTTGGGTCTCGTAAATAAATTCATCATCATGTTATGAATTCTTTTCAAAACAAAGACAAGACTTCATTTCCAGATAAAAAAAAGATACTTAGTAATTTTGTCAAACGCACTAACCTTTTCCTAATCCGTGAAGGTATCAAATAATTTATATCATTTTTAAATACTGGGTCGTCTGTTTTATTTAAATATTTGATTTTATAAAGGTTTTGCTCCTATCTCTATTTGAAGCTTATAATCACACTAAAAGCTTAGAACTGATATAATACAACTATGACGTTTAAATCTATTTCACAGAACCATTCGGTATAACTTTGTATACTAAATTAGATTATATTGTTCTATAACATTTTTTTTTTTCAGGAAATCGGCAGTTGTATATTATTGGGCGTAAATCCACACTTACCGGCATTAATTTTTTTAATCTATTTCAGTAGTCAAAATGTAAATATTAAATTGCTGTATGCTTCTGACGTTAATTTACTTGATCCGAATTTATGATATTTACGCTAACATTTTTTCTTTAAGCCTCTGAAATGAAATGCTAGGAACTGTAAGAACAGTAGAGAGTTTAATTTAATCCTGCAAACAAAGGGAACAGGAAACTACTGTTTTTAGGATGATCTCAGTTTTTCCCTTTTTCAGTTGTTAGTCAAGAGACAAAATTCCTCAAGCAGTCTTGATCACAATCCATTATTTATCTGTGATTTCAGTTTCCTGGTCTTGGCGCTGTGTAGGAAGATAGCAAAGGTTAAAGTTGAAAGTGTATATCATACGTGAGAAGTAACATTCCGACGTGGGAAAGAAAACGTCGATGGCCAGTGGTATGTAATAGTTAAATTTTTTTACCCTTATAAATTTTTCCTTGCTTGATGGTCTTCAAGTATGGCTTCATGAACATTTACTAAATACTAGAAACATTTATTTCGTATTCTATAAGATTGCAGATAAATTTATATTAGATATAACATTCTTGATCGCTACCTTCTTATTGGCACTAGAAGAAGCTATTTGATCGTTGTAAGTACTAAATTTCGTGGAATTTTGTAATTTGTGTTGAATATGATTATTTTATTAATTTTTACTTTTCATTTTCTGAAGGTATACATTAATTATGGGAAATATTTTTGTTATTTCAAAGATTATTTGTTACCGGAAGTTTTGAACTCTCAGTCATTAATAAATAAACCTAAGTGATAAGATTTTAATTCGTTTATGTTTTCTCATTAGATATATCATTTAAGATTTATAATTTATTATCTAATTAACGCTATTTTGGCTACTTTACTCGAAAGTTGGTTTAAATGAGCAAAAGCAAATGTAATAAATTTGTCGATAAAGTAGAGTAGCAGAAAGTTATTTAATTACTTGGAATAAATGAAAATAATGTTTTCTCGGTAAGTCTGTAATTACGGTGTAGTTACGTAATTACATACATACTGGCACGGTCCGAACGCTGCTTACCTCTCTCTCTCTCTCTCTCTCTCTCTCTCTCTCTCTCTCTCTCTCTCTCTCTCTCTCTCTCTCTCTCTTTCCCTTTAGCCTGTCCTTCATTAATCATTTAATCAGTTTTATGTTCTTTCCCATTTATGAAGCATTTTTGTAGGAGGATTGGAGACATCGTCCTCTTTCTTTTTCTCCTCACTTTCCTTTGTTTTTTTTTTTTGTTTATTCGCATGTCTTTCTAAACAAAATACATAATTAATAGATCACGATTTATCCTTTAAAACACTTAAAGGCCAATGTTTTTGAATCCTTAGCATTTCTTTTATTAACAGGATTTGTTTAGAAAAAAGCCTTTCCTACTTGATCTTAGTTGTGGTGGAAAAGATGTTTTCAGTTAGGAAACAGTTTTTCTGTCTCAACAAGATGCATAAACTCCTAGAAATACATAAACTCCTGGAAATATTTATTAAAAAAAACAAGTTGAAACTAAGAGGTCAGGATAAAAAAAGAAATAAAAATTAGGTTGCGAAAGATAGATTTTGTTAGTCAGAAAAGCACCAGGGTCAATGTGAAATGAAAGGATTGAGATACAGGATTTTAAAGTATCAGTGTTATACGATTTTCAGTTATTGGTAAGACATGAAATCGAAATAATATCAATAGTAAAATAGAAAGGAAAGTAGTGTCGGTTAGATATGTAGAGTTAAAATGTAACTATAATAATATTCTGAAAAATAAGTTACACTTAGAAATGTTGATGAAAATGCAGGCAGACGTTACGAGGACTCTATACAAAATTAGCACAGTAGCAACTTCAGCCGAATGTTTAGTTAAGCGGACGTCCATACTACTTATCAGTTACCATATGCTGATTATTTTTCATTATTTTGTTCTTATTCGCCCATTATAGATGTAATGTATTTTTTAATAGATCTCTTAAATGAAATGGAAAGTGTAAAGTAAATATTAGTTTAAGTTAGGAACCTTGTGGCATTGCTGTTAGCCGTAAGAGATCCCGAGAATATTCAAGTCAGGCTGTAATACCTTATCAGACAAACTGAGGTGCTACTGCGTCAACATTTCCTTCCCAATCACAACAATGGGACTGTGAGCTCTTATGTCCTCGGCTACTTTGCATCATGAAAGTGGCGTTCATTCTAATTTCATTATTTAAAATTGGACGTTGTAGAAGCTGTTATC
>NC_061107.1:33451119-33501119 GCF_015104395.2 Macrobrachium nipponense | reverse complement strand
GCTTTTCCCCATGGAAGTGAAAATAGATAATCTCTGAAATCCAAAGGGGAAAGTCACACAATTATGAGATGAATAGTAGAACAGAAAATAACGTCTCTCTCTCTCTCTCTCTCTCTCTCTCTCTCTCTCTCTCTCTCTCTCTCTCTGTTTGTGTTTCTATTTTTCATATAAAAACAGTTTAAGGAGAGTGATTTCTGCCTTCTGTTGTGATTATCTGACAGTGAGGAGATAATCAAGCTTGCCATTTGTATCAGAACAAAAAAGGCCTCGGAACATTGACGACCTGCATGAGTCACCTCAAAGGGCCACATCTTCAGACTCGAAGGGTACTCGAGATCACATCAATGCAGCCTTCACGTCATCCATGCCTGTGAAGATAGACCTTGATAGTAGGATAATTAAACGGTCTGTCGGAGGTACCAACCGCTTCCATCCCATCAGCAGTCGTCGCCAGTCATGTCTTAAATTCATGTTACCTTGCTATCGAATGACAGTCTACGCTAGGATGTTAGGTCGACTCAATTTGATTATGTTTATTTTTTTTCTTTTTATATAGCAATAATATTACAGTAATTTCATGTGGACCTTATATAAAAACTTGTCCTATTTTAGGCTGATGTATACTATTCCCAAAATTTCTTTTAGTGTAGAAAGGTAACTTCTTACTAAACACAACCAGTTGTGCTATGTTGAGCTTTAGTGCGTCTTCATTTCAAATCTTTATCTTGTGAAAAAACTTTAAATTGTTGTTTTATAACAATTGAATAAAACAAGCAGATGTTTTGTCATCAAAATTTTATTAAGTGATTGCTAATATGAAGAAGAGGCCTTGTAGAAATATTCTTTGTCGTAAATAACTTTATAGATTTTTCTGGATTCTAAAACTGAAAAAAGAAAATGTATGCATGCGTCTGTGTGTATATGTGTATTTGTGTTTATGTTTCACAGAGAGAGAGAGAGTGAGAGAGAGAGAGAGAGAGAGAGAGAGAGAGAGAGAGAGAGAGAGAGAGAGAGAGAGAGGATGAATTTTTTTTTCATTCATTGAATCTAGTTCAGTCTGTTCCTTAATTTTAAACCATTATACCAAACATGTAGAAATATTTATATCCAGTGAGATATGATAACTGCCAAAGCGAGTAATGAATAATGAATATTGATGGCAAAATATTGCCATTTTGATAAAAGATTCAGTAGATGCCAGTAACGATTTTGATTGTATCTACGAGTCGGACAATTCGAATACTAATCAATAAAATATTCAACATACATATTTTCTGATGGTACGGGGAACGGCAAATGCAACAAATAAATATTCAATTATGCAACTGGCGCTGGCGCCATGTGTACGGTAAAGATTATCATTTATTCGAGACCATGAAATTCTGTTTCGTAACAGAAGTGTTTTTAAACGTCTTATTCCCTTTCCTGTTCATAAATGTACACATTTTGCTCTCAAAACTGTTGCACATTATCGCGAAGACTCTCGGTATCTTAATGATATTCACATCATTAATAAATTGATCATCAAATATTAGTTAATCATCAAATAGATTATAGAGCTTAAACCATAAGATTTAAAGACTAACGTAGATTGTGATATATCTGAAATATATTAATGTTAAAGATAGCGAGTATACCTAATTCCCATGGTAACGTAATTATCTAAAATGATTATTACCTGTTTTTATTATTATTTTTATATTATTTTTTTTAACAAGGTAAAATCAATCTCTTTATACATAAATATGATAATTATCATATAATGGCATCACAGAGTAACAGTAAACCTTAGTTATCATTATGAAAACTCCTTAATTTTAAAAATATTTACAAAGTATTTTTGTGACAAAAAATAAAGCCATTGACGAATTTCGATATAATTTCACGATACAAATGGAATAGGTTATGGGAAGATTTCACATTTTTAGTATTATATGCTAATATTTTCCATCGTTCCAATGATATCTTTTAAACGGGCAAAACAGCGTTTCATTAATTAGTCCATGATAGAAAAGTGTGGGACGCCAGGGTGTATAACTCAATCTCACGTAAGTACACGAAATTGCACACATACAGACATACACACGGGTAATTCCATATTCCTCCTCTCCATCATATATGTTATTAACACAAACATCGACGAAGGTTTCGCACTGAAATATTTATAAGACAGCAAATATCCACAATATCATCAGGTTACTTAATCGATTATATATATATATATATATATATATATATATATATATATATATATATATATATATGATATATATATATTATATATATATATATATATATTATATATATATATAGACATATATATATTACTATATATATATATATATATATTTATATATATATATATATTATATATATATACACATATGTATATATATAAACTCCAGCCATAATTTATCCTCACAGAACCATTTGGTATCTGGGAGAAGTTTTCTAAAGATATTTAGGTCACCCATTCAAGCCCTTTCTGAAATAAAACGACACCGTCAATAGTTTTCGTATTCAGTAGTGAACACAATGCATAAAACTTACAGTAACGGGATTCAAATTTTGATATCAATATGACGTAAAGAATTAATTAACATTGTTGTATGTCAGTCGAAAATTCTGAGTATCGTGCAGTGGCTCTTATTTTAGCGTTCTTAAATTCATTGTATGATCATTCAGATTGAACAAATGGTCACAAAAAGCCATACTAAAGAGCCATTGACTTACAAAGTAAGCCTTCAGAATACGGAATGTCACTAAACAAAAGACAGGGAACACAAAGACAAGACTAAAAATATTGCATCAAAAACGTATACACACATACAGATGCACATATACAAGTGTATGCATACGTAAAAACACACACACACACACACACACACGCGCACACACACACACACACACACACACACACACACACACACACACACATATATATATATATATATTATATATAATATATTATATATAGTATATATATATATATAATATATATGTGTGTGTGTGTGTGTGTGTGCGTGTGTGTGTGTGTGTGTGTGCGTGTGTGTGTGTGTGTGTGTTTACGTATGCATACACTTGTATATGTGCACCTGTAATGTATGGTTATACGTTTTTTGATGCACTCTTTTTAGTCTTGCCTTTGTGTTCCCTGTCTTTTGTTTAGTGACATTTCGCATTCTGGAGGCTTACTTTGTAAGTCAATTGCTTTTTGTGATCGTTTGTTCAATCTGAATAATCGTAACAATGAATTTAAGAACACTAAAATAAGAGCCACTGCACAATTCACAGAATTTTCGACTGACATATAACAATGTTAATTTTTTTTTACGTCATATTGATATATATATATATATATATATATATATATATATATATATATATATATATATATATATATATCAATATGACGTAAAAAAAAATTAACATTGTTATATGTCAGTCGAAAATTCTGTGTATTGTGCAGTGGCTCTTATTTTAGTGTTCTTAAATTCATTGTTACGATTATTCAGATTGAACAATTTTTTATGTCCTTATATATATATATATATATATATATATATATATATATATATATATATATATATATATATAAGGACATAAAAAAATAACGAACTACAGGGCACGAGGAAAACAGCTAATACAGTAGACGGAGCAGAATCATTTATTCCACCTTTTGGGAAAACTGCTCTTGTTTTTCTCAGCCGGAATCATCATTTCCTTTGCATAATGTTTTGAGAATTTTTGATGAAATTTCAATTAACTTGAATCAAAATAAAGAATGATTAATTTCCAATTTACATTTTAAACGATGGTGTGTTATACCCGTCCAAATAAGCACAGTATGCTTTTTTTATGTCAGTTAATAATTCATCGTTATAGATATAAGAAATTAAACCACTATAAAAAAAATTCTTTAGATACTTTAAGTACTTGGTTAAAAACTTTAAGCGATTTTAAATACAAATATTGCCACCCCCAACCCCACCCAAGTAATATTCCTGTGTGTTTTCGGTGAAGATCGCAGGTACATTTTAACCAGATTTGTAAGGTTCAATAGTGTTTTTTTAAAGCGCAATATGATATTAACCCTTTAAATTATTACAAAATTAGAGTACAAGGGTGAAACAGAAGGAGGGTGAATACAGTGAATTGGACAGAATCTTTTCATCAAGAAAATATAAACTTAACCTTTATGAGCCTTGACTTCTTTTTATGAATTTGCGATTTAAAGTTAATGCTAAAATTCAGTATTTCGAAACAAATTCTTGCGATAACAGAAATAGCACTAATAAAAAGCAAAGGTTCAATGGTGGTTGTAGGTTTGGAATAAGAGGGCTTCAACCTTCTTATTGTAAGTGATTTATAAAAATTTATTTATTTTGCAATCTAAGAAATAATAATAATAACTAACTAATAATAATAATAATAATAATAATAATAATAATAATAATAATAATAATAATAATAATAATAATAATAATAATAATTGTTGAAAAATATCCACAATTATCTAGTAAAAATATATTTCTATATAAAAATAGATCAAAGACTTTCGAACACCTTTCTCATCAGCGTAACGTTAAAATGTAATGGAGAGGATAGTTTCCTCCCGAAGAACATCTAAAAAGGTTGGCTGGACGAGAAAATAACAGCCCATCATCGAAGTGTTGGTTCGTATGTTTAAGTAATCCCAAACTCAACAGGCAGTTGCGCCAACCTCCTCGATCTCCGAACCTGTGAAGTTGCTCCTGCTTGCACTGCATAGGTACCATAGTCGGAAACATCCAAAGGGACGCGGCTATCTGGATAGAGAGGGGAAGAGGAAACAGAGCATCAGGGTTCACATGGTTAACGTCAGTTTTAAAATTTAAATCTTTTAAGTATTGCTTGACAATGAAACTGTTTATAAAAGGGTCTTCATCTGAAAAACAGATGGGCAAATTGGTAATGAAGAACAGTAAGAGAAGGAAAACCAACCTTCAACATGATACCAAACACATGGCTAACAGAATGCCTGAAAATATAATGGGCAGAGGAAAACACCATCATCTTCCTAAAAGATACAATTCGTAACTGGAATACAATACTTACAAGTTCTGGATTAAGACTAGCAGAGGTTAATATCAGGAGAGGGATCTTCCAGAGCGATTCACTGTTCCACTAATCTTCGTATTTGCCATGATTCCCATGACAAAAGTACTGCAGAAGATGGATGCTGGGCACCAAATGAAAGAAAGAGGCAACAAAATTAACCATCTGATGTTCATGGACGACATCAAGCTGTATGGTAAGAGCATCAAGGAAATAGATACCCTAATCCAGACTGTAAGTGTTGTATCTGGGGACATCAGGATGGAATTTGGAATAGGAAAATGTGCCTTAGTCAACATACAAAAGGGCAAAGTAACAAGGACTGAAGGGATAAAGCTACCAGGTGGGAGCAACATCAACCACATAGATGAGACGGGATACAAATACCTGGGAATAATGTAAGGAGATGATATAAAACACCAACAGATAAAGGACACGACCAGGAAAGAATATATGCAGAGACTTAAGGTGATACTCAAGTCAAAACTCAACTTTGGAAATATGTTAAAAGCCATAAACACATGGGCAGTACCAGTAATCAGATACAGAGCAGGAGTAGTGAAATGGACGAAGGGAGAACTCCACAGCATAGACCAGAAAACTAGGAAGCATATGACAATACACAAAGCACTACACCCAAGAGCAAATACGGACCGACGGACTATACATACCACGAAAGGAAGGAGGGAGATCACTATTAAGCATAAGGGACTGCGTCAACATCGAGAACAGAGCACTGGGGTAATATCTGAAAACAAGTGAAGATGAGTGGCTCAAGAGTGCAAGGGAAGGACTGATAAAAGTAAACGAAGACCCAGAAATATACAGAGATAGGAGAATGACAAACAGAACAGAGGAATGGCTTAGCAAACCAATGCACGGAGAAACACGAGACAGACTAAAGGGCTAGCCAGTGATGAAACATGGCAATAGCTACAGAGGGGAGAGCTCAAGAAAGAAACAGAAAGAATTATAACAGTGGCACAAGATGAGGCCCTAAGAACCACATATGTTCGAAGAACGATAGATGGAAATAACATCTCACCCATAAGCAGGAATTGCAATATGAAAAACGAGACCATAAACCACATAACAAGCGAATGTCTGGCACTTGCACAGAACCAGTACAAAAAGAGACATATTTCAGTGGCAAAAGCCCTCCACTGGAGCCTGTGCAAGAAACACCAGCTACCTTGCAGTAATAAGTGATAGAAAACGATCAGGCAAAGATCCTCTGGGACTATGGAATCACTCACTGATGTTGTAATACCATGAGACACCAGAGTTAAAGAGAAAGAAAGGGAGAAATGGATAAGTATCAAGACCTGAACATAGAAATAAGAAGGCTATGGGGTATGCCAGTGGAAATTGTAACCATAATCCTTGGAACACTAGGCACGATACCTAGATCCCTGAAAAAGGAATCTGGAAAAACTAGAGGCTGAAGTAGCTCCAGGACTCACGAAGAAGAGTGTGCTCCTAGCAACAGCGCACATAGTAAGAAAAAGTGATGAACTTCTAGGGAGGCAGGTTGCAACCCGGGACCCCATAGTATAAATACCACCCAGTCGAACTGGAGGACTGCGATAGACATCCCCCCCCACCCCCCCCCCCCCCCCCCACCCACCCCACCAAAAAAAAAAATAATAATAATAATAAAATTTCAGTCCAAAAGAATATAGAAAACAAGATAAAATTGTAAAAAAAAAAAAATAAAAAAAAAAAAAAAGCCTGGTGTTTGCATGACATCCAGAAATTACTTCATCCGACCGAGCTTCGAGAAATGGCTGGGTAGCATGTACGTAAATAATATAGTTTGATTAGTCTGGGCAACGTAATGATGTCATGACGTCAGCTATTTGCCCAGTAACAACGACAGCTATTTAGATGCCATTGTATTCTGCAGACCAATAATTCCTATCTAATACACCCACATTCCAATTAGGAAGCCATAGTTTATGAAGAAGCGTTGGATCACTGAAAAAGATTTTAAAAAATGGATATTAGTGAAGTATTACTGCTAAGAAAAAGATTTTTCAAGAATTAACCAAGTGTTTACATAACACCTGGTTAGGTCCATTCAAGGTCCTTTAAATATACTCGGAGAGGTCGGCTCATCACCGAGCGAAAATACGTTCCCTCTGCGCATGACGTCACGCTACGAACAGTCTCCCCTGACAGCACTGACTCTGACAGGTATACATAGTAACACGATGCAAGGATACCTTTCCAAAAAAATACTTCTTAATGTATAAATAGTTTTATTTTGTTTTACTTAGAGTACAGATTTTCATTATGGCAGACCATACATCAGAGTTTCATAATAATCTGATGCTTACAAACAAAAAGTCATAGGGTATAGAGTACCTTTCAAGGGAACACAAATACTGTAATGTATTGACTCACTTATCCCTAACCAAAGAGGTATGGATTAACGTAGAGAAAGTTGTCCTTGGTACTAAATCCTACACAACGAGCTAAGGATTAACATAGAGACAGTTGTTTTGGTACAGATTAACAGAACAAAGATGACAGTTTAATGGTGATAGAATGAAATATGAGTTTGTTTGTCACCGAGCCAGGTGTGGACCCCGAGGGGAAAAACTAAGTTGTTGTTTTCATAGTTTTTCTTACTGTACTCCTGCAAGTCCTCTGTTTCTTTTTACTCATGTCGATAATGTTGTTGAGGTGCCGCATTCTAAAAAAACACTGATATTTTGGCAAAAAATTCCACAACCTCGTCAGGAACACCATCAACAACAGATTTCATTTCAGCAGCCATTGTTTTTATGCATTCCGTTCCTGGTCTAAGACCATAGCCATGAATTGCTGTAAAAATTTCTCTTCAAATTTTTAGTTTAGAAAAAAAGTCGTCTGATGGTGCATAGAGTTTTCCTTCACTTATATAATGGACCCATGTCTCTGACGTCTTGCTGTTAACGATATACCCTATATTTGGATATTTAAAGGAAAATTTTTTCACTACATATCCACCGATATATCTTAAGGACTCTTCCTCGATAACAGATCCCGTGGTGTCTCCAGATTTTTTACATTTAGCAAATTCTGTTTCCTCAGAAAACATTTCGTCATTCTTAAGATCCCCATCAAATTCCAGGTCTCTAAAAATGATGTTTGTCATACATATTTCTAAGGCCAGTTCCCTGTCATGGAAAGATTTATCAGGTCCGTTTCCATCACGTCCAGATGATACCATTTCATGGGATAATGGGTCAAGGTTTTCATTTCCTTTGTCGCAGTTTGCCTTATCGCTAACAAGTTCAATATCCCTACCTAGCAAAAAGTTTTTCAATCTGTATTTAAAATTAACTGCATTGGGATGATCATGAGAACCCCTCATCTGCCTAATGCATCCAAAAAAACTTTCAAGACAGTCTTGATTTAATCTCCGTGTCATAATAAAAGAAATGTCATGACTCTGTTTTAGCATGTCATGTAGCCCAATCATTGAGTGGCAAGATAATATCACACCTTTTTGGAATTTGTAAAGGCAATTAAATTTTGGGTTTTTTACCCTCATTCCCAGCATAGCTTCAACCATTTTTTGTAGAGCACTTTTCTGGCTATCCAAATTTATCCCAGAGGAATTCATGACATCGAACCATTCATTCACTGTAGCTATAAAATCGGCAGTTTCCTTCCAATTGTTGCTCCCTAGTAAGCCCCTTTCTCCTAAAAAATGCAATGCCTTAGCACATGACTTTGAAAGTAACTGTACAGCATACTTTACACGCTGTCTTTGTAAGCCACTTACATTGATATGTGTTTCATTAATTTTATATGCTAAGGCATACTCTGATACAGTTTTCATTAGCATTTCACGGACACAGGCATCAGATACACTATTTCCATTTTCCATAAGAAAACCGTGGTCCAGAAAATGATTTCTAATTAACTTTATCAAATGGGGAGCATCAGCAAATATGAAGACATTCCTGTCAGCACATGGGTTTTTAAAAAAGACTTTCACAGGGTTAAGAGGATCAATCCCGAATTCTTTCCAAACCCGCAAATTAGTAGGGCCAAGATCATGGACAATTGCCACAACGGCAAAGCCAGCTTTTTCAACATTTGTAATAATATCAGTCAGTTTTTTATGCACATTAGAGTCGTCATATTGGTAGTATATGGGTTGCTTCCAGCTTCCCGTCAAACCTCTTAACATAACCACTTGAACTTTATCATGAGGCTCATACAAAACGTCCATCCGTTTGTCATAACTCCACTTACTAGCAATATCCATTTCATCAAATGAAATAACGGCAAGTTTTTCTATTTCCGTCATTGTTTCTGATTTTGCCTTCATCAGTGACAGAACCGAATGCAAAATACCCGGTTCACATTTCAGATTTTGTGCTCGTTTGTTCAGAGTACTTTTTGATGGCAGAGGAAATCCTCTTTTAGTTCGCAAATATGAATAGCATTTGGTGCTCATGCTTCTGAGAGTGAAAGCTGACGATATGTCTTCATCGCTCCATTGACTGACAGGCTTATTAGTTATGAGAGCATTTATCTGTGTTGTACTTAGCACAGGTTGAAATAACTTGTTTATTTCAGTTAATGTGAACTTGGGTTCTGTCACTTCCATTTCTGAACTAACCAGTTTCAGGAGTTCTTGACTGGTCTTTTCCAATTGCTCTATTTTTTTCTTTAGCTCTTCCACTTCCTCTACTTGTTTAATTGTATTTTGTTCAGAACTCTCTTCAGGCTGTGCAATAATTTCTTGAACAGAGACTTCTTGAGAAACTTCATTGGTCTCTGAATGATAATTCTCCATTTCACATAACATTTCCTGGGCTGTCCTCTTGAGTCCTCGCTTTATGGCTCGTGCACGCCTATCCTCTTCCCTTTCAGATACACTGCTACCTGAAAAGGCAGTGTTGCATTTCAGATTTTATGAAATCACAACAATTCCTATACTTAAAGAACAAAAAACTGAATATTTTTTTATATATTTAATGGTTACTTAAAGACAACGGCAGAGAACTTTAATTTGATAGTCTAATCGGCGTACGAAAGACCTCCTGATGAAGAACAACCCCTCCCCACCGGCAGGAGACCCCCTGAAGCAGTCCAACGTCGTCTACCGATACGTATGCCCCGCCCAAGGATGCCCTGGGATTTACATCGGCATGACGACGATGCGCCTGTCAAAAAGGATTTCCTGCCATGCCCGGGAGGGCGCCATTAGGCAGCACGCCCTTGCAGTACACCGCAGAAACATCACGAGAGACGACATCGTCAGGAATATTAAGATCATCGGGAGAGCACCTGACCCACGACGTCTGCGTCTCCTAGAAGCGCTGCTCATCCTCGAGGAAAAGCCTCCCCTCAATACCACCCAAGAAGCGTTCCTGATACCGACGTGTGTGAGGAGGACCACACCCCTCTCCCCTAACGAAAGTACCAGCGCGCATGAACGAACACCGGACATGAGAATAATACCAGGGGTGAACGTCACGCAGGTAGAAGCCAATCAAGAGGCTCCCGGTGATACCCCCTACCTGAGAAGGTCTGCAAGACTCGTCAACGCCGCCGTATGAGTCACCTTCCCGGGAACTCGAATAAAAACTCGACCTACCGGAGAAGTGCTCTGACCGTACTGGAGAGCTCGCAACACCACGATAAAAGGAGAAGGACTCGCCACTGGAAATCTTACGGCTGCTCTGTGAGCAAGAGCCCGTGCTGACACAAGGTCAGCTAAATCAAAAACAACAACAACACCACTGGAATTCAGTCCCTCAGCAGTTATCGCTTGATAATGTCCTGTCGATCAGGAGGAACGTCGCGTTAGAGAGAGAGAGAGAGAGAGAGAGAGAGAGAGAGAGAGAGAGAGAGAGAGATAATTGTATAAGCAATAATAAATCAAATGACTCAACCGAATTTTACCATGCCCTTTGGTGCGTTGCTCGCCAGTCTAAGCAACAACGAGAAAGCCGTCATCAGAAAGATAGAGAAGACTAAAAGATTAATAGTGCTGAAGCAGCAGTCATTTTTAACAAAACATGTCAACGAGAGGGTCTCCTTCCGAAAATATTATTATTGTTATTATTATTTATTATTATTATTATTATTATTATTAATTATTATATTATATTATTATTATTATTAATCATTATTATTATTGAAAAAGAAACCCACAAATTCAATTTGTAACTTGTTTACTTCCAAGTATTTACATTAAGTTTTACTCCACACTCGAGTACTTTCAGGCCCTTCTGTGGCCCATTCTCAAGAGATGTTTGGGATGTTAGCCTGGGTCAAGGACCCAGCAGTCTTCTGGAACTTCTTCTCGTTGTGCTGTCAAATGACAGCACAACGAGAAGAAGTTCCAGAAGAACTGCTGGGCCTTGACCCAGGCTAACATCCCAAACATCTCTTGAGAATGGGCCACAGAAGGGCCTGAAAGTACTCGAGTGTGGAGTAAAACTTAATGTAAATACTTAGAAGTAAACAAGTTACAAATTGAATTTGTGGTTCTTTTTCAATCTTCAGAAGAAAACTGAAAGAAGTTTTTGTTTGGTTCATTATTATTATTATTATTAAAAATAAAGGCAGAATTTACAGAATTGATTGTAAACAAAATGCTCTAAGTTTTTCTGATGATATGTTTTTCTTGTGCATGGGTATTCCGAAGTTCATCATGCTGTAGGTCATCAACTGAATTTCGGGCTGGTGTCATCAAAGGCGGCTGGGAATCAGGGACAGGCTGAGGGTCGGCATCAGGTGTATCTCGTAGGTCGAGAACACCTGAATACCTGCTGCCGACCTTCTGCCCGTCCCTGATTCCCCGCCGCCTTTGATGACGCCAGCCCGAAATTCAGTTGATGCCCTAAAGCATGATGAACATCGGACAGCTGCTTAGGAATACCAGTGTACCAGAAAAACAAGTCATTAGAGGAACTGGGAGTATTTTGTATAAAATCAATTCTGTAAATTCTGCCATTATTTTCAGTAAAGCAGGTTTGAAAGAAGGTCTGTTTCCGCAATATTATTGTTATTATGATATTATTATTATATTGGAATGGTAATGGGAAGCATTCTTCTTGTCTCGTCTATTATTAGTGCTTCAATCATTGTTTGAAATTTCCTCAATTACTGAAGCCTTGATGTCATCTAATTCTCAAAGGAAATCTTCAAACCAAAAACCATTTGACTTACAAGGATAGATCTGTGCGTTCATGGTAAAGGTATTTTGAGAGAATCCGTGGCTTTGCAGTCTCCCTCTTTGTCATTCACCCTCTCCTTTGTATTATTATTTTCTCTTCTTTTTATCCAATTATTTTTATCTTATCGGACTGGGGTTAAGCGTTCCATTGGATCACAGCGATATTCACCGAAAGTGTTGTAGAAATGTTAACGGGGAAGAATCTTCTAACTGCTCTCAAAATTCACCAAGTTTTAAGGAGGACTGAAGTTTCTTCAACTTTCTCGCGGGGTCCTTCTCTTATACGATTGACAGATTGTCATATCGGAAAAGACAAATATGACACGTCATACGTGATTTTCAGGATTTTATTAATTTTAGGAGCTTTTTCTTGGTGAATAATGTTTATACTCCATCATAAATTTGATAATGACATTAGTAGGTAATCCTAAATGATACAAATCTCAATGTTGTGATAGATATAATAGTAAATCATCAATAGGTACTTAAGTGAATAAAGATATCACATCAAAGTTCATCTGTATTTGATAACTCAATACCAGAAATCAACGGAATTTTGTAAATGGGAGATTGAAACAGTGGCTAAGATGAGTGATAGCAATTCACTTAATATTTAGACAATTCATAACAAATACAACCGGTTGAAGGGGTAATTTGACGTATAGGAAAATCTCTCTAATGAGTTTTGATTAAGCCAAACATATAAGGTAGGGATGGGCCAATCGTTGATTTTCTCTTTTGTAGATGCAAAAACTTTGATTTTTGCATTGAAACTTCTTATGACCTATTTAGTTTTTTATGGGTGCTAGAGTCAGATATTAGATTTTCAATCTTTTCGAAGTAATTCTTTCTATTCCTCATTACAAGACTATACGATTTATCAGCTTTAGTAATATGTACACTTTTATCTTTCTTTTTTGTATGAATTGCATTTATAAAGCTTTTCTTTGAAAAATTCACTGTTTTGTTCATTATTTGAAGTGATCCGAAAAAAAGGCGTTTAAGTAAATTTACTGAAGATGATACAATTGTGTTTTTCTTTTCAATTTTAGTTATCTCTGAGACGATGTTCATACAGGAGATGTTATCTGTAATCGAGTATGATAACCCGTAGCCTGAAGCGAGTTTGTTTGAGAGATTTATTACACAATCCTCTTTCTATATGTTATTATTACAGTCACTTATTTCGATTATATAATTATTTATATATATATATATATATATATATATATTTATATATATATGATATATATATATACATATATATATATATGTATATATATATATATACATATATATATATATATATATATATATATATATATATATAAATAATGAACCGATTTTCTGTAGTATATTCACGCCACATTCAAAACTAAACTAGTGAGTCATAAATGAACCCGCTGTTCTGTGAAAAGTCCCAGATATTTGCCTCTTTAGAAAACAGTGATACACACCGGACATTAATTCGGTTCTCAGGAGAAACATAAATTATTTTCTACCCTGCCCTTCATATTCCTGTCGAATTCAGGCTCTTGATCTAGAATGATTGATTGACGAGTTCACAACACAAGGGCAATTATGCAGTTTTGTCTTTTACACTCACACGAAATTTCTTTACTTATAAAGTGCGACCAATGTAGCATAACAGCATTAGGAAGGTGATGTCAAGTTGTAATTTTCGACTTGCTGCAAAAGGGACGAACAATATACTTATAAGAAGTATTTTGTTTTCGGGAGTTTAAACGTCGAAACGCATATACAATAATAACAAATGTAATAATAGTAAAATCAGTATTACTCAAATGCCTATCTGTCTGTGACAATTAATTATTTCAGTATATCAGGAATATTCAATTTGCTTAAATGATTTTGCCCATTGATTATAAATACTTCTTCTCTTTCTTAGACAATGCCATATTTTATAAGAATAAGCTGAAAAAATCAATTTCCAGTTCCTATTGAGTTAACAAAACCATTATTGTTCCAGCAGAATCAACTGTACCAATAGTTATGTGTGTGCGTGTGTGTGTGAAATTATAGATGATTTTTCTTTATTTTCATATAGAGAAACTATTGCCTTTACTGGCTGAAAATATCATTTATATTGTGAAATATCATGCGTTAGATATTTTTCGAGTCTTTGGTAATTATTCGTACTGTTTTAACGAAAGGTAACATTTCTAATGTTTCATTGAAACACATTCGTTATCAAATTTGTAAAAAAAATCAAGTTCAATGTTATATATCCTCGAATAATTACTTGGTTTCTTTGGTATTTGGTGAATTTTGGAAGATATAAATATTTGTCCTCGTATGAATTTATGGTTCCTGAGGAATCAAGTCTTGTAACCATCAACGTCAAGTATTTAGAAAGAATGAATAACTTAATCCTAAAAGGTATTTTAATTAGGTTTACCCAAACCAGTACAAAGAGAAAATTTTCCTTTCATTTCGGAGATTAGTCTGTTCCCAGATTACCAAACTGATCTTTTTTCTCATTAATTGAAGATCCAATTAACTTTACCTTTCGGTTCTCTTTGAGGAAGATACTCTGGTCTTTCCCCTTAAATATTTATTCTGAAAATGTGGTACATTGATCTGTGATGTAATATCTTACAATTACGTTGATATATTCAAATTCATTCCGTTTGCATTCTTTGGGAAAAGTTTATGTCAATCGTACTTAACGTCACCGACATATACAATGTAAAACTACGTTTTCATTGCAGTGATTTTTGTATTCCTATTCTTGCTTTTTAAGTTATGCTAAAAAAAACTTTTAATCAGCCTAATATTTATTTTAAATTATTGTCAAAAAATCATCATTTCCTGCTCTAAAGTGTAAGAAGAAACTCATCGAAGTAATATATATACTATGTATATATATATATATATATATATATATATATATATATATATATATATATATATATATATATATGTATATTATTATATATATATATATATATATATATATATATATTATATATATATATATATATATATATATATATATATATATATATATATATATATATATAGTATATATATATATATATATATATATATATATATATATACATCTATATCATCTATATATATATATATATATATATATATATATATATATATATATATATATATATATATATATATACATTCGTCATTGCCAAGTCTTAGTAAAAACGAAAGCGCTTGGATTTCTGACTATCATTCTCCTGTGGTATCCACTTTTATATATAATTAATAATAAGATATATAATCTATCATATCTATATAAATAATATATATATATTATAATAATATATATATCTATTAATATATTATCTATATATATATTATAATATTACATAATATATATATTATATATATATATCGGATTCCAGGTGAAGATATGAAAAAGCATACAGCAGGGTCCATAATACACATCAACAAGCCCATTGTTTATTCAAACATGTTTCGCACATGTTCTATGTGCATTTTCAATCTGTAAGTATAACATACAAATCATTAATTTACGAAAAACATAAAAAAAATATTAAGAGAAAAAAAAGGCTATTATTAAAAACTTTTCAAAATTCATGTTCAATTATTTGTTTAAGTTTGGTTGCCACAATCCCGTTTATTTCGGACAACAACTTTGCAACCAAACTTAAACAAATAATTGAACATAATTTGGATGCCTAAATATTCAATTAATTCCAATCAATCCACTCAAGATTTGCGTATTCTTTAACTACAAGGACAAACTGCAGACCTTCATGAGGTCCAACATTATTTATAAATTCAAGTGCCCGGGATGCCCCGGTATTTATGTTGGATCTTGTCGCAGGTTACTGCAGTTGATTATTGTAGCCATATGGGATACAGTTATAGAACGGGCCAGAAACTGAGTAAACCCGAATTTCCTAATATAAAGAACCATGCCTCTATATGTAAATTTGAAGTCAACAAAAAGCATTTCTCCATTATTGGTGGTACGAGCCATAGTGATTACTTAACTACCCTTGAGTCAGTATACATCAAACGGCTTGTTCCTTCTTTAAACTCTAACGTTTCCGCCTCTCCTCTTTATCTCGCATAACTGAAGTCGTAGGTTGGTGTCAAATCTTGGTCATTCGTTCTTCTCCTTCTCCTCTGAATGGTTTGGTGAGCACTGGGTCTTTTTACTGTAACCTTTTTAAATAATGTTAATTTTTAAAAGTTTTTAATAATAACCCTTTTTTCTCTTAATATTTTGTTATGTTTTTTGTAAATTAATGATTTTTATGATATATCTACAGATTGAAAATGCACATAGAGCATGTGCGAAACGTTTCGTTTGAATAAACTATGCCTTGTTAATGTGTTTTATGGACCCTGCTCTGTATCCTTATATATATATTTATAAAACTATATTATTCTCTATATATAATATATATACTATATATATATATATAATATATATATATATATATAAATAGATATATATTATATATATATAGATATATCTATATATATATACTATATATATATATATTTACACTTCCTTTATCAAAGAACCATTCTTCCCTTTTTATGAAAAATGAAAGTGTACTACACCTCAAATTGAATCCGAATTTCCTGAAAGAAATTAAATAATGCTTTAAAATTCCTTCACCTTCTTACTTAAGGTTGGAAGTCAGACGTTTAGACAAATTACAAGGAAATTCAAGATACTGTTTATTTAAATCTCGTATCATGGACTCCTTCTGGACATATATATATATATATATATATATATATATATATATATATATATATATATATATATATATATATATATATATATATATATATATATATATATATATATATGTATATATAACACTTGAGATTAACTATAATTGATAGAATAATTCAAAGATTTACTAGGAATTGGACAGTTTATGTAGCATAAAAAATAAAGAAAAATATTTCAAAATTTGCAGCAAAAAATTAGCTTTTGTTCATCTAGGAGAGAACAGATCTGGGCGGGTAAGATGAGAAGCAAAACTGCCAAATAGGTGGCACTTTAAGACCGTTATGGAGTTACTGTCCACTGATATAAAAAAAATTCCAAGATACATTTTCAGAAACCCATGAAGCCGAAGAAATAAAAAAAGAAATAACTAAGCTGAAAGTTCACTTAACGCTTATATTCCTTGAAATTTACTTTTAATCTCAGAATGGCTTAACATCACGTATTTCCTACTCGAAATTCAAATCAGTCCTTGACAACATTATTGGTCCTTCTGTCCGATAATACGGGCAAAAACACTCGAAGGTCTAACTTCAATTAGGAAAGAGCAAATGTTTCGAGTCAAAAGTTTAAAAATTTGTCAATCAATAGATACCCCACTAAAAATGTAGTCTTATAAATCGCAAAGTAATACTGCCACAAACCCTTGAACTGTTGGAAGTTCACCTATTTATTTGTCCAAACTGACAATTAGTTTATACTGGTACCACGAAATCATTAATTTTATTTCGTTGCCATGGCTACGATGGACAGTGTACAAGAAGGGCCTTGTCTAGTCTCCTAAAATCTCTTAAGAGAGTTCACTATATCTCTTAAAAATTCGCGTCCTATATTTGTTTGCGAACGACATTTGTATATTAGATATTATTTAGTTAAGAATTTAAATGCCGTATTAAAGCAAGTAAAAATGCGCCGAAGTTTTTTCGACGTAATCGAGTTTCTGTAAAAGTTGTAATGCTGCATGAAACTCTCAGCCACGCCCCAGAAAACTCTTAGCCGCTGCCCATGAAACTTTAAGCCACGGCCCGTTGGTGTTCGGTGTTGTTGACAACTATAGCGGCGCCAGTCTCACGAACAAGGCTAACTTTAACTTTAAATCAAATAAAAACTACTGAGGCTACAGGGCTGCAATTTGGTATGTTTGATTATTGGAGGGTGCATGATCAACATATTAATTTGCAGCCCTCTAGACTCAGTAGTTTATAAGATCTAAGGGCACACTGGCAGACAAGTAACAATCTCAATAGTTTTCTTTTACAGAAAAATAAAAAAGAATACACCTAGTTTCTCCTTCAACCTCATCTCTAATTCCTTCTTACTGTTCGATACTTTAAAAAAATTATTTCTGTCCGTCATGTTATTCTTATCGAAGTCTTTTTACCAAAGACCTGAATGTAGAATGATCTCAGAGAACTTAAAAACGTCTCTTGTTGGTGACGAAAATATTGATGAAAATGCTTCCGTTTTCTTTACTTTTCAGTTCATCCTTACAAATAATGTTACGGATAACGATATTGATCGTGTATACGATTCTCATTTAGTACAGCTGAAGACCATTTGCTCTCCAATTCGAAGAGCGGTATTAACGTAGAAAACGGGAATAATGTGTCTTGCGTTCTTCGGAAAGAAAACATCCAACTTTGCATTTCCCAAGTCGTTAGAATTCGAGTAGTTTTGAGGATCTTCAAAGAGGCCGCGAGCCATTTCTCTGGAGCTTCTTTTTTGCAAAGATCGATTGTTTTCATAAGGGTTATCGGAGGTCATCTCTTTGAGAGAGACGAGTTGGGGAATTTGTTATCAGGAAGTACGCGATGCAGTAGTCTTTTTGTATATACGGCAATTTCTGCCTATTCGTTATGCACGCCCAGACAATATCTTCCTTAAGGCAACGGTGAAGTGGATTAATACAATTGACAGAACCAACGTCCGATTAGCAATGACCCCAGGGATCAATCACCTAAGGGTTCATCTCCCACTATATAATTCGCAGATGTAACTTGTTTTGTCATTTACTAGCTTTAAACCACCGTGTTTTAATGGGCCTTTTATAATTGATATATATATATATATATATATATATATATATATATATATATATATAGTATATATATATATATGTATATATATATATATATATATATATATATATGTGTGTAATAATTAATATAATTATATATATATAATATATATATATAAATATATATATATATCATAATAATATTTATATTGTAACATAAAAAAAAATCTCTCTATGGTAAAGATTTACGAGGAGAATATATCAGGAAACAGTGACAACTCACTATAACTTAAAATGTACTTTAATAACAACTAGTAAGGAAACTTAAAGTCAAACAAACAGAACATTAACAAATTACGGACGCTTTACACAAAAGCAAAGACTCGATATACAGCACTTCATCAAGACTACAAATCACTAATCACTGCATTTTACAGTATAATACCCAAGTCACAAAGCTTTACATCAACACAACATATAATTCACTGAACATCAAAAAGTTACTGGCAACCAATGTTACATCACACAAAGAAAACGTCCAAATGGATAAACAATACATTACCATATATTCCTCAAAACTTGATACACTATTATAATCACTTGTTTGTTTCAGCTCCAACGAAAATCATCGTTTTGGGCCTTTATATACCCGACTCAAGCCAGACATCCATGGACCAAATATCATTTTTCGGTACATTATCCTTGGCGACTACCGCCTACGCCAAGCGCTGCTGCCATCTGTTGTCTAGTGTACACACTTTTTTTGTATGCAAATATCAATTTTCAACCTTTTATGCAATTTTACATTCAATAAATCAATATTCCTTTACATTCCCCCCCTTTTAACTCAGCGGCTCTCTCCTCAGTCCATGCTGAATTTTCACTCTTACAATCTTAAACATTAGCTACTTCCATTTAGCAACTATCGGAGACTGCCACGTTGTTGGTAACAAGCACTTTCCTTTAAATAATCAACAGATCTAGAGAGAGAATCTGCAATGACATTTTCTTTGCTTGCTATATGGTGAATATTTAGTTTGAATGGTTGCAAAAATAAAGACCATCTTAAAATTCTCTTATTGTTGTGCTTACATTTATTAATAAAGGTTAAAGGTTATTATCAGTGTATACGTCTATTTCAAAGTTACTGTTAAGCAAGTATATCTCAAAGTGCATTAAACTCAAATTAAACTTAAAGCTTCCTTTTTCAACAATACTGTAATTTAACTGGTGGCTATTATATTTCTTTGAAAAGTAAGACACAGGGTGTAAAACACCATTATGTTCCTGTAATAATACACTGCCAGCTCCTACTTCACTGGAGTCTACCTGTAACTTGAATGGTAGATTAAAGTCTGGGGATTTCAGCACTGGCTTAGACATTAACATGAGCTTAAGTTTATTAAAGGCATCGTCACATTCCTTTGACCACACAAACTTCACATCCTTTTTCAGCAACTCTGTTAATGGGTAGGCTACATCTGAAAAGTTCTTACAAAATTTTCTGTAACTACCCCACTGTTCCCAAAAATTTCATCACTCCACGTTTAGATGTAGGGAGGGTCAAATTCTTTATGACCTCAATATGACAATCAACAGGTTTCACTTGGCCACTTCCTATTTCATGTCCTAAATATTGAACTGTAGTTTTTCCAAATTCACATTTGGCAAGGTTTATCGTAACATTAAATTCTAATAACCTCTTAAAAATAAACATCATAACTTTTTTTAATGTGATCTTCCAGGTTTCTCCAACTATGATAATGTCATCCAAATAAACAAATACACCTTCGAGATCCTTCAAGATATAATTCATCTGACGTTGGAATGTCAGAGGTGCATTACATAAACCAAATGGCATTACCTTATAATTATAAAGTCCATGGGGTGTAACAAATGCAGCAATATCCCTGCTGTTTTTGTCTAACTCAATTTGATAGTATCCTTTCAATAAATCAATTTTACTTAAAAAAGGAAACTTTGCTACATTATCAATTATATCTTCTACTTCTTGGGCATAGGATAATGAAATCTTTTAATAGTTACATTTTTATTTACCTTTCGATAGTCTGTACACATTCTTGCACTTCCGTCAGGTTTGTCGACTAGAATACATGGCTAGCCCATTCACTATGGCTTTCCCTCTGCTAGTCCGTGTTTCAGTAAAATAAGCAACTTCGGTCTTTAACTGTTGTTGTTGCCTCGGCGACATTCTGTATGGACGCTGACTTATTGGAGTCTCTTCTCTCAACCTGAATTTTATGCTGTACTGCTTTTTATCCTTTTAGGATGGTCTGAAAATAGATCTGAAAAGTTTTGAATTAGCACTTTAAAATCATGCTGCTGTTCATCAGATAAATGAATACATAACTTCCTAAATTTTTTCATCATCACTCAAATAATCTGTATTTTTTAATCGAAGTTCAATTTCTTCTTCAACGTCTTTTTCATCATCCTCTTTTGCAATTGGCAACACTCCACTGGATTCGTTATACTTCTTTAATTTGTTAATATGGAAAGTTTTAACTTTCCTCCATCCTGTAGGAAACTGAATTCGATAATTAACATCACTTACTTTTTCCTTCACCGTGCAAGGTCCTATATACTTCTGGTTAAAAACCTTACCAGCTGTAGGGAGATACACTAGAACCTTATCTCCTATGTCGAGTTCACGTTTTGCAGCCTTTTTGTCGTAGTTTCTTTTCATCTTCTCTTGTACTACTTTGAGATTCTCATGTGCTACTTTCCATATTTTCTTTATTTTTTCCTTCATTTCTTGTAACGTGATAGAATCCTTCTCATCTGAAATCAACTGATTCTTTATCACCTCCTGGGTGACCTTACCTGATGGACATATACTAACTGAAAAGGAGAATAACCCAACGATGAATGTACGCTATCACGAACGGCAAATAGCAACATTGGTATGTAGACATCCCATTCCTTTTCATTTTCACAACAGTACATGCGAAGCATGGTTTTGAAGGTTCGATGAAATCGTTCGACCACTCCTTGGCTCTGTGGGTGATAAGGAGACGATAAACAATGCTTAATATTCTGACAGCTAAAAATGAGGTAAACTTTCTAGACGTAAAGTTGGTTCCTTGTCGGTTTGAACTTCTTTTGGCAAACCTACCAGCGAGAAGAACTTGTTAAGCGCTTCAATTATCTTATCAGCACTCACTGTTCTTAAAGGAATAGCCTCTGGAAATCTGGTAGCACTACACATAATTGTCAGAACTAAAACTCGTTTACCTTTGCTAGACCTAGGCAGAGGTCCTACACAATCCAAAACCAGTTTCTCAAAGGGTTCTCCTGGAACTTCAATGGGTTGCAATGGCATCACCTTAGGGTCATGTTGAGCTTTACCTACTTTTTGACATAAATCACAATTTTTACAATATTCACTACAATCTTTCCGCATCTTAGGCCAAAAAAATACCTTAATTATTTCTCATAAGTTTTGTTTTGTTTATACCTAAATGACCAGAATAGCTACAGTCATGAGCAATACCTAGAACAAAATTCCTATAACTACTTGGAATGACCACTTGTTCTACAACATCATTAACATTTCTACTCGTGAACTTCCTCATTAGGATTCCATCCTTTAAAAAGTAACACTTGCCTTCCTTCTCGATATCATTTATATCAACAAGGGCATTATCTCTTATTACCTTCAAAAATTATCATCTTCAATTTGAGATTTAACAAATTCTTCCTTATTAACTTTCAGCATTCGCAAAGGAGTACTGACTTTACTTACTTGTAGTGTTTCCGGATTATCTTTAAACAAGTTTTGTAAATCCAAACCGTCGTCATCATTTACCTTTCCTTCGGCACTCTTACTTCTTGTAGTAACTGCACAAGCAGGAAATAAGTTTGGAAATGTACATTCAACTTCTGTAATAAATGAAGAATTAAAGGGTTTTTCTGTCAAAATTGGATTACTGCTACCAAAAACTTGGTCTCCACATACATCATTTCCAAGAATTAACTCTACTCCTGACACTGGGATTTCTCTCACCAAAGCAATTTAACATATCCCGAAATTAAACGGAGTTTCTAACCTTACTTCTACTAATGGAGCTGAAAATTTAGGTCCAAACCCACGCAGAAGTACATACTCTCCAGTATCCTTCCACTGGTCATACATATTTCTTATCATTACAGACTGTACCGCTCCGGTATCTCTTAACCACCTTACTTTTCTTTTTTTTTACACAAGGGAGGTGTAACCAACCATCTCCCATAAAAGGGTCATACAATTCAGTACCTTTGGATGTGGACTTCTCTTCAGGTAGTCTCACTCCATTTCCTTTTTACATATTCTCAATACAAACCAACATACTAACATTTTTGAACATTCATTTTGTTACCTATTTTGTAACCTATATTCTCATCAACATCACATATATTATTACTGTCGATGCTGTCGTTACAATACCTCTTACCTGGCCTAAGGGGAGAAGCAAACAAACAAGGACCTCTGTCACCACATGCTTGTGGTTGATTCAACAATGCAATGGTATTTTCAGGTTTATGATCATCCTTAAAATGTACAGGTTTATCTTTAACTTTATTTACCACTTGAATTGGACGGTTTATTGTGCGATGTGGACAACTCCTACTGATGTGTCCTGGTTTGCCACAACTAAAAAACATACAAAATCTCTAAAATTTTCGCCTATATTTGGTAACTAGGTGTAAACTGATCATTTAACACTAGGATCCTTGCCCCCCCCCTTTGTTTTGTTTTTTTTTCCTTTTGTTTTTTTTTTTTTCCCCTAGCCACTAACACTAGGACCAGAATTATATTGACTTGCCCTCTACCACCTCTATTAAAGGATTTATTATAGACTCCACGAGATGATACCTGTGAACTCGTAGTCTTACCTTGTGCCTTGTAATTTTGCTGCTCTTCCCAAACTCTGCTCCTTCCAATTTTAGGAGTGACGTCAGTATTATATAGCTTATGGGTCAATGCATAAGTTATCAGGACAATCTAGTGGCTTCATTCCACATTATCTAGATCAGCGTTCATCCAAATATGTTTTAATAAGTGGATTAATACCATTCTTGAACTGCTCAAGCAAAATAAGTTCCTGAAGTTTACCGAAATCACCATTAACTTCTCTGGCATTCATCCACCTATCATACCACAGGCGTTGTTCCCGTGCATACTCCATATGAGTACGACTGTCTCTTTTTATCCAGCTTCTGAACTTCTCTCTATACCTCTCTGGCACCCATTCATAAGCTTTCAAAACTTAAGATTTAACTCTCTCATAATCCTTAGAATCATCTAAAGATAAGGCAGCAAATACTTCCCTAGCCTTTCCTCGAAAGGAGGTTTGAACCAACGTGCTCCATGACGTTCTCGGCCATTCACGCTGTTCTGCTACTTTCTCAAATTGTAAAAAAAAGGCATCCACTTCATTTTCAACAAAAATTGGTACACTTTTTACTGCATTGTCTATTCTAAAAGATTTTGGTATTTCTCTGGACTTTTCTTCTACTTCAAGTTTCTTCATCTCTAGCTCTATCCTCTTTTGCTCAACTTCAGCTTCTACCTTCCTAACCTTTTCAGCTCTCTCATTTTCTAACTTCTTTAGTTCAACAGCTTTCTCATTCTCTAATCTAACTATTTCCAAATGAATCTGCATCTGCTCAACACTCATCCCTTCATAAACAAGTTTGGACTTTTTTGGTTTAACCTTGCGTGACTTGGTTTTTTCACGTACGGCTTTGGCACCTTCCTCTTCACTTGCACTACCCTCTGTATTATTCTCACTTGCGCTTTGCTGGCTATCAGTTTCTTGCCCTTCCCAACTCATTAGTAACACCCTTCCTTATCAGACAAAAATGCCTAAAGTCATTAGCGCCTCACTTACTTTATTTGAGATTTCTTGCTTCCTTGCAGATTCTGATACTTCTACATTATAGTACCTAGCTAGAACAATCCAGTCTATTTTAGTTATACCTTCTAACTTTTCACCACTAGGACTACGTATGAAATCTTTCAAATCAAACATCTTTAATAACCTGCTCAAAATATTATAGCACTAATATTATAGCACTAACACTATCACAACTCTCCCCCCTCTCTAAAGTATATGGAAGTACTGAAAAGCAATTAACAGTAGGGATACGTCAAGTTATGGTCGAATACGCTCGACATGAATAAAGCAACAATTAATAAGGATACGTTCGGGTTTCGTTTGATAGAATGAGTAAACACTGAGTATGGATATGTTCGAGTTTCGTTCGATAGAATGAGCAAAAACTGAGTAGGGATACGTTCGGGTTTCGTTCGACAGGCCCCCATGTAACATAAAAAAAACTCTCTATGGTAAGGATTTACGAGGAGAATATATCAGGAAACAGTGACAACTCACTATAACTTAAAATGTACTTTAATAACAACTAGTAAGGAAATTAAAGTCACAAACAGAACATTAAACAAATTACGGACGCTTTACACAAAAGCAAAGACTCGCTATACAGCACTTCATCAAGACTACAAATCACTAATCACTGCATTTTACAGTATAATACCTAAGTCACAAAGCTTTACATCAACACAACATATAATTCACTGTAACATCAAAAAGTTACTGGCAACCAATGTTACATCACACAAGAAAACGTCCAAATGGATAAACAATACATTACCATATATTCCTCAAAACTTGATACACTATTATAATCACTTGTTTGTTTCAGCTCCAACGAAAATCATCGTTTTGGGCCTTTATATACCCGACTCACGCCAGACATCCATGGACCAAATATCATTTTTCGGTACATTATCCATGGCGACTACCGCCTACGCCAAGCGCTGCTGCCATCTGTTGTCTAGTGTACACACTTTTTTGTATGCAAAATATCAATTTTCAACCTTTTATGCAATTTTACATTCAATAAATCAATATTCCTTTACAATATATATATATATATATATATATATATATATATATATATATATATATATATATATATATACAATATATATAAGAATATATATATATATATTATATATAATATATATATATATTATATATATATATATATATATATATATATCTATAGATATATATATCTATATATATATATACTTATATATATTGTATATATATTATATATATTATATATATATATATATATATATATATACGTATATATATATATATAGATATATATATATATATATATATATATATATATATAATATAATATATATAATATATATATATTTAACTTATAATATTATATATACATACATGTACATATATATACCTAATATATATATATATATATATATATATATATATATATATATATATATATATATATATGTATATATGTATATGGGTTTGTATCAATGTGTATGTGAGCTAACATTTGTAGATGTAAATAAACCGTTGAATTTAGCAGAAAAAGAATCGATGTGACATATAGGAAATGCGCGCAATGATTGCGGAAATGTGTTGAATGTTTAGGATATTATTTGTTTAAGTTTGGTTGCCACAATCCCGTTTATTTCGGACAACAACTTTGCAACCAAACTTAAATAAATAATTGAACATGAATTTGGATGCCTTAATATTCAATTAATTCCAATCAATCTACTCAAGATTGGCCTATTCTTTAGCTACAAGGACAAACTGCAGACCATCGTTAGGTCCAACATTAATTATAAATTCAAGTGTTAAGGATGCCCCGGTATTTATGTTGGATCTTGTCGCAGGTTACTGCAGTTGATTATTGTAGCCATATGGGATACAGTTATAGAACGGGCCAGAAACTGAGTAAACCCGAATTTTCTAATATAAAGAACCATGGCTCTATATGTAAAATTTTTTTTTTTTTTTTTTTTTTGAAGTCAACAAAAAGCATTTCTCCATTATTGGTGGTACGAGCCATAGTGATTACTTAACTACCCTTGAGTCATTATTCATCAAACGGCTTGTTCCTTCTTTAAACTCTAACGTTTCCGCCTCTCCTCTTTATCTCGCATAACTGAAGTCGTAGGTTGGTGTCAAATCTTGGTCATTCGTTCTTCTCCTTCTCCTCTGAATGGTTTGGTGAGCACTGGGTCTTTTTTACTGTAACCTTTTTAAATAATGTTAATTTTTTAAAATTTTTTATAATAACCCTTTTTTTCTCTTATTATTTTTTTTTACGTTTTTTGTAAATTAATGATTTTTATTTTATATTTACAGATTGAAAATGCACTTAGAGCATGTGCGAAACGTTTCGTTTGAATAAACTATGGCCTTGTTGATGTGTTTTATGGACCCTGCTGTATGCCATATATATATATATATATATATATATATATATATATATATATATATATATATATATATATATATATATATATATATATATATAGTTAGTGTGCTGCCATAACACATCCTATTGATTCGTTTCTTTGTAACCAAAGTGTAATTAGTATAGAATGTAAATTTAGTTAATATTTATGTGAATTACCATAACCGAACATATCTGTTTTTCCTCACTAAGTCTAATTCCTTCCTGTAATAACCTCGATCGGTCACCAGACTGTTCATAGATAGTAAAACAAATTATATATGAAAATATATTTGAATACAACTGCAACATAGCTTCAATAAAGACATTGAGAATGAAAAGATTTAAATAAGTATAATAATTATTTTATGTGCTTATATTATTTCAAGTGTGGCGAAGCTATTTGGTTTAGCATGCCACTAATTATTTAAGCGCATACCAGGATGTTTTGTTATTTCGTAGAGTTTGGCTTAAATTATCTCCGATAGGAAATAGTTTTTTGGTTTATTGCATTTAAAACAAGAGATTCAAATGAACAGTTCATAGATAGTAAAACAAATTATATATGGAAATATATTTGAATTACAACTGCAACATAGCTTCAATAAAGACATTAGAATGAAAAGATTTAATTAAGTATAATAATTATTTTCAGGAAATTCTGATGCAATTAGAGGTGTAATAGACTTTCCTTTTCATCAAAAGGGAATAATGGTTCTTTGATAAAGGAAGTGTATATATATATATATATATATATATATATATATATATATATATATTATATATATATATATATATATATATATATATATATATATATATATATATATATATATATATATATATATATATATATATATATATATATATATATATATACACTTCCTTTATCAAAGAACCATTAATCCCTTTTGATGAAAAAGGAAAGTCTATTACACCTCTAATTGCATCAGAATTTCCTGAAAGAAATTAAATAATGCTTTAAAATTCCTTCACATTCTTACTTAAGGTTAGAAGTCTGACGTTTAAACAAATTACAAAGAAATTCAAGATACTGTTCATTTAAATCTCTTTTGTTTTAAATGCAATAACCAAAAACTATTTCCTATTCGGAGATAATTTAAGCCAAATCTCTACGAAATAACAAGACATCTGGTATGCACTTAAATAATTAGTGGCATGTTAAACCAAATAGCTTCGCCACACTTGAAATAATATAAGCACATAAAATAATTATTATACTTAATTAAATCTTTTCATTCTAATGTCTTTATTGAAGCTATGTTGCAGTTGTAATTCAAATATATTTCCATATATAATTTGTTTTACTATCTATGAACTGTTCATTTAAATCTCTTTTGTTTTAAATGCAATAACCAAAAACTATTTCCTATTCGGAGATAATTTAAGCCAAATCTCTACGAAATAACAAAACATCTGGTATGCGCTTAAATAATTAGTGGCATGTTAAACCAAATAGCTTCGCCACACTTGAAATAATATAAGCACATAAAATAATTATTATACTTATTTAAATCTTTTCATTCTAATGTCTTTATTGAAGCTATGTTGCAGTTGTAATTCAAATATATTTTCATATATAATTTGTTTTACTATCTATGAACAGTCTGGTGACCGATCGAGGTTATTACAGGAAGGAATTAGACTTAGTGAGGAAAAACAGATATGTTCGGTTATGGTAATTACATAAATATTAACTAAATTTACATTCTATACTAATTACACTTTGGTTACAAAGAAACGAATCAATAGGATGTGTTATGGCAGCACACTAACTTTTCAAGAATCTGTATTAGTAAGAATATTACCATAACAGAAATCAAAATAGCTTGAGATTACAAATTATACCATTACAATTTAGTGAGTTCAGTCTACAGTATTTTCTGTTTATTACAGCCTGTACATTACACTATGAAAGGTTCACTCCATGGCGATTTTACTCTATAACAGCATGATCTCCAGAAATGGGAAATAATTGTAACTTCAGCAGAAATATTTGAATACAACAGAATTATTCAACGCCAATTCCATGAATGCAATAGTCGATAACTTTATACATTGAAATGTTGATCCTCGACCATTTAGGGGCCTGAGAGAGCCATGAAACGAGGGAAAAGGATTCACATAAATGCGCAAAGTTTTTGGTAGAACTGTTCTTTTGAACAAAATTCTACTTTATACCTTCAGTCTAGTAAGGCGACGCCTTAACTTTCTCGAAGCTTGATAATCTCCATCTACGAAGAAGGCAGGCTTCACGACCTTTATAAATGTCTTTTGTAATTTCTGCTTTAGCAAAGAACTCGAAACAACTTTTTACGAGTGAACAATGGTACCCACTAAATCTGTAACACCCTCAAATGCTTAATAGATTTTCCCATCCGGGTATATATGAACATTCAAGGGTCGCTAATTAATCCTGCATGTATTTAGGACGAAGAGTTGTCGTGTTTTGAGGAGGAAAGTTTAATAAAATGGACGAACTCGCCATGTTCGTCGTATTTTATGGTCAGACTTTTCTTATGCGCCCTTATCGTGGTTGAAAAACTATTGTCGAACGAACGCAATAAAAACTAAATCAAAACGTGTATAGAAAACTGAAAATGGTTTTTCTTCTTAATTTTGAACTGAAGGTTATTTCGTTCAGCGCCAGATATTATGAATTTATATTTTCTAGCATTTTAACATGTCCATGAATCGAACCAGAATTTGTTACAAAACGAGGTTCATTAAAGAATAACAGCGATGACCAATATCACACTTGGGGTAATAATAATAATAATAATAATAATAATAATAATAATAATAATAATAATAATAATATATCACCACAACGAAAGTAATCAACAGCCTGAGATTGGAGCTACAGAGGCAAAAAGGAAGAAACTGGACAAGAGAAGAAAATAAGGAAATATGGAGATGCTACATCAGAAGCAACCCGACGGAGAGAGGTATAGAAGAAGATTGATCAACATCTGGAATGAGAGGAATAACACCCCCCAAACAGAGCAGAGGCTGGCAGACCAAGTAAGGAACATAAAGAAAAAGAACTGGCTCTCCCCAACAGAACGAGAAGAACTGGAAAGGGAAAATGTCACACGACAACGAATTACACGAAGACGAACTGAGAGACGATGCTACAGAAGACGACATGGAGGATGAAGTATCAAACAACGACACACGAAGAAACACCGACGAAGTAACAGAGAGGACGGAATGGGTAGAAAAGATTAGACAATGGATGGAGCAGATACAGAGAGAACAAAGATCCCCTCCATGAAAGCCTACAAACACCAAGAAATTAAGGGAGAAAACAAGTGAGGTCAATGAAATAATGGGCCTAATACACACCACCAGTATCACAGAAACAAATAACTTGACATATGCAGGAGCAAGATTAGTAGCAGAACTGATGGGGATTCGAACACCAACACCACCGTCACAACCAACCCAACAGAAACCAAAACAGCAACCTCCTTGGAAAAGGCGCCTGGAAAAGCAAATCATGGTGATGAGATCTGACTTGAGTAAACTGAAAGAGATGGCAGAAAAAAAGGCTAAGAAGCAAGAAAACAAGGGAGGAACTCAACGAGAAAATACAAAGTACAAGAGAGGGGACTAAAACAACACAATAGAAGATGTAAAACAGAGGCTTAAGGCCAAAGCACACAAGATCCAACGGTACATGAACAGGAATAAGGGATACCAACAGAACAAACTATTCGGAACCAACCAGAAAAGACTATACAGCCAACTAAGAGGGGAAGACAACCACCAAGAAATTCCTGAAGCCGAACCAAGTAAGAGACTCTGGGAAAACATATGGAGCAATCCGGTATCACACAACAAACATGCAACATGGCTCCAGGAAGTCAAGGAAGAAGAAACAGGGAGAATAAAACAAAGATTCACAGAGATCACGACAGACACAGTCAGACACCAACTAAAGAAAATGCCAAACTGGAAAACCCCAGGTCCCGATGAAGTCCATGGATACTGGCTCAAAAAACTTCAAGGCCCTACACCCACGAATAGCAGAACAACTCCAGCATTGTATCTCAAATGCACAAGCACCCAAATGGATGACCAACAGGAAGAACATCCTTAGTACAAAAAGACAAGAGTAAAGGAAATATAGCCAGTAACTACAGGCCTATCACCTGCCTACCAATAATGTGAGTTACTTAACAGGTATCATCAGTGAAAGGCTATACAACTACCTAGAGGAGACAAACACCATCCCCTCCTACCAACAGAAAGGCTGCAGAAGGAAGTGTAGGGGCACAAAAGACCAGCTCCTGATAGACAAAATGGTAATGAAGAACAGTAGGAGAAGGAAAACCAACCTAAGCATGGCATGGATAGACTATAAGAAAGCCTTCGACATGATACCACACACATGGCTAATAGAATGCCTGAAAATATATGGGCAGAGGAAAATACCATCAGCTTCCTCAAAAATACAATGCGCAACTGGAATACAATACTTACAAGCTCTGGAATAAGACTAGCAGAGGTTAATATCAGGAGAGGGATCTTCCAGGGCGACTCACTGTCCCCACTACTCTTCGTAGTAGCCATGATTCCCATGACAAAAGTACTACAGAAGATGGATGCCGGGTACCAACTCAAGAAAAGAGGCAACAAAATCAACCATCTGATGTTCATGGACGACATCAAGCTGTATGGTAAGAGCATCAAGGAAATAGATACCCTAATACCAGACTGTAAGGATTGTATCTGGGGACATCAGAATGGAGTTTGGAATAGAAAATGCGCCTTAGTCAACATACAAAAAGGCAAAGTAACGAGAACTGAAGGGATAAAGCTACCAGAATGGGAGCAACATCAAACACATAGATGAGACAGGATACAAATACCTGGGAATAATGGAAGGAGGAGATATAAAACACCAAGAGATGAAGGACACGATCAGGAAAGAATATATGCATAGACTCAAGGCGATACTCAAGTCAAAACTCAACAGCCGGAAATATGATAAAAAGCCATAAACACATGGGCAGTGCAGTAATCAGATACAGCGCAGGAATAGTCGAATGGACGAAGGCAGAACTCCGCAGCATAGATCAGAAAACCAGGAAACAAATGACAATACACAAAGCACTACCACCCAAGAGCAAATACGGACAGACTATACATAACACGAAAGGAAGGAGGGAGAGGACTACTAAGTATAGAGGACTGCGTCAACATTGAAAACAGAGCACTGGCAATATCTGAAAACCAGTGAAGACGAGTGGACTAAAGAGTGCATGGGAAGAAGGACTAATAAAAGTAGACGAAGACCCAGAAATATACAGAGACAGGAGAAAGACAGAAAGAACAGAGGACTGGCACAACAAACCAATGCACGGACAATACATGAGACAGACTAAAGAACTAGCCAGCGATGACAATTGGCAATGGCTACAGAGGGGAGAGCTAAAGAAGGAAACTGAAGGAATGATAAACAGCGGCACAAGATCAGGCCCTAAGAACCAGATATGTTCAAAGTACGATAGACGGAAATAACATCTCTCCCATATGTAGGAAGTGCAATACGAAAAATGAAACCATAAACCACATAGCAAGTGAATGCCCGGCACTTGCACAGAACCAGTACAAAAAGAGGCATGATTCAGTGGCAAAAGCCCTCCACTGGAGCCTGTGCAAGAAACATCAGCTACTTGCAGTAATAAGTGGTACGAGCACCAACCTGAGGGAGTGATATGAAACGATCAGGCAAAGATCCTCTGGGACTATGGTATCAGAACGGATAGGGTGATACGTGCAAATAGACCAGACGTGACGTTGATTGACAAAGTCAGAAAAAGAAAGTATCACTCATTGATGTCGCAATACCATGGGACACCAGAGTTGAAGAGAAAGAGAGGGAAAAAATGGATAAGTATCAAGATCTGAAAATAGAAATAAGAAGGATATGGGATATGCCAGTGGAAATCGTCCCACCCCATAATCATAGGAGCACTAGGCACGATCCCCAAGAATCCCTGAAAAGGAATCTAGAAAAACTAGAGGCTGAAGTAGCTCCAGGTCTCATGCAGAAGAGTGTGATCCTAGAAACGGCACACATAGTAAGAAAAGTGATGGAACTCCTAAGGAGGCAGGATGCAACCCGGAACCCCACACTATAAATACCACCCAGTCGAATTAGAGGACTGTGATAGAGCAAAAAAAAATAATAATAATAATAATAATAACTGGCTCTCCCCAACAGAAAGAGAGGAACTGGTTAGGGAAATGACACACGGCAACGAATTACAAGAAGACGAACTGAGAGACGATGCCACAGAAGACGACAGGAATGATGAGGTATCAAACAACGACACACGAAGAAACACCGACGAAATAACAGACAGGACGGAATGGGTAGAAAAGATCAGACAATGGATGAAGACAATGGATGATCCCCTCCATGAAAGCTTACAACACCAAGAAATTAAGGGAGAAAACAAGTGAGGTCAATGAAATAATGAGACTAATGCACACCACCAATATCACAGATACAAATAACTTGACATATGCAGGAGCAAGATTAGTAGCAGAACTGATGGGGATACGAACACCAACACCATCAGCACAACCAACCCAACAGAAAGCTAAACAGCAACAGCCTTGGAAAAGGCGCCTGGAAAAGCAAATCATGGTGATGAGATCGGACTTGAGTAAACTGAAAGAGATGGCAGAAAAAAGACTAAGAAGCAAGAAAACAAGGTAGGAACTCAACGAGAAATGCAAAGTACAGGAGAGAGGACTAAACAACACAATAGAAGATGCAAAACAGAAGATGTAAAGCACATAAGATCCAACGGTACATGAACAGGAATAAGGGATACCAACAGAACAAACTATTCGGAACCAATCAGAAAAAAACTATACAGCCAACTAAGAGGGGAAGACAACCACCAAGAAATTCCTGAAGCCGAACCAAGTAAGAGACTTTGAGAAAACATATGGAGCAATCCGGTGTCACGCAATAAACATGCAACATGGCTCCAGGAAGTCAAGGCAGAAGAAACAGGGAGAATAAAACAAAGATTCACTGACATCACGACAGACACAGTCAGACACCAACTAAAGAAAATGCCCAACTGGAAAGCCCCAGGTCCCGATGAAGTCCATGGATACTGGCTCAAAAACTTCAAGGCCCTACACCCAAGAATAGCAGACCAACTCCAGCATTGTATCACAAATCACCATGCTCCTAAATGGATGACCACAGGAAGAACATCCTTAGTCTAGAAAGACAAGAGTAAGGGAAATACAGCCAGTAACTACAGGCCTATCACCTGCCTATCAATAATGTGGAAGTTACTAACAGGTATCATCAGTGAAAGGCTATACAGCCACCTAGAGGATACAAATACCATCCCCCACCAACAGAAAGGCTGCAGAAGGATGTGTAGGGGCACAAAAGACCAGCTCCAGATAGACAAAATAGTAATGAAGAGCAGTAAGAGAAGGAAAACCAACCTTAGCATGGCATGGATAGACTATAAGAAAGCTTTCGACATGATACCACACACATGGCTAATAGAATGCCTGAAAATATATGAGGCAGAGGAAAACACCATCAGCTTCCTCAAAAATACAATGCACAACTGGAATACAATACTTACAAGTTCTGGAATAAGACTAGCAGAGGTTAATATCAGGAGAGGGATCTTTCAGGGCGACTCACTGTCCCCACTACTCTTCGTAGTAGCCATGATTCCTATGACAAAAGTACTGCAGAAGATGGATGTTGGGTACCAACTCAAGAAAAGAGGCAACAGTATTAACCATCTGATGTTCATGGACGACATCAAGCTGTATGGTAAGAGCATCAAGGAAATAGATACCCTAATCCAGACTGTAAGGATTGTATCTGGGGACATCAGCATAGAGTTTGGAATAGAAAAAATGTGCCTTAGTCAACATACAAAAGGGCAAAATAACAAGGACAAGGGATAAAGCTACCAGATGGGAGCAACATCAAACACATAGATGAAACGGGATACAAATACCTGGGAATAATGGACGGAGGGGATATAAAACACCAAGAGATGACGGACACGATCAGGAAAGAATATATGCAGAGACTAAAGGCGATCCTCAAGTCAAAACTCAACGCCGGAAATATGGTAAAAGACATAAACACATGGGCAGTGCTAGTGATCAGAAACAGCACAGGAATAGTGGAATGGACGAAAGCAGAACTCCGCAACATAGACTAGAAAACTAGGAAACACAAAGCACTACACCCAAGAGGAAATACGGACAGACTATACATAACACGAAAGGAAGGAGGGAGAGGACTACTAAGCATAGAGGACTGCGTCAACATTGAGAACAGAGCACTGGGGCAATATCTGAAAACCAGTGAAGATGAGTGGCTCAAGAGTGCATGGGAAGAAGGACTGATAAAAGTAGACGAAGACCCAGAAATATACAGAAACAGGAGAATCACCAACGGAAAAAAGGAATGGCACAACAAACCAATGCACGGACAATGCATGAGACAGACTAAAGAACTGGCCAGCGATGACACATGGCAATGGTTACCGAGGGGAGAGAGCTCAAGAAGGAAACTGAGGGAATGATAACAGCGGCACAAGATCAGGCCCTAAGAACCAGATATGTTCAAAGAACGATAGATGGAAATAACATCTCTCCCATATGTAGGAAGTGCAATACGAAAAATGAGACCATAAACCACATAGCAAGCTAATGCCCGGCAGTTCCACAGAACCAGTACAAAAAGAGGCATGAATCAGTAGCAAAAGCCCTCCACTGGAGCCTGTGCAAGAAACACCAGCTACCTTGCAGTAATAAGTGGTATGAGCACCAACCAGAAGCAGTGATAGAAAACGATCAGGCTAAGATCCTCTGGGACTATGGTATCAGAACAGATAGGGTGATACGTGCAAATAGACCAGACGTGACAAAATCAAGAAGAAAGTATCACTCATTGATGTCGCAATACCATGGGGCACCAGAGTTGAAGAGAAAGAAGGGGAAAAATGGATAAGTATCAAGAAACTGAAAATAGAAATAAGAAGGATGTGGGATATGCCAGTGGAAATTGTACCCATAATCATAGGAACAATAGGCACGATCCCAAGATCCCTGAAAAGGAATCTGGAAAAACTAGAGGCTGAAGTAGCTCCAGGACTCATGCAGAAGAGTGTGATCCTAGAAACGGCGCGCATAATAAGAACAGTGATGGATTCCTAAGGAGAAAGGATGCAACCCGCAACCCCACTCTATAAATACCACCCACTCGAATTGGAGGACAGTGATAAAAAAAAAACAACAATAATAATAATAATAATAATAATAATAATAATAATAATAATAATCAATAATAATAATAATAATAATAATAATAGAATTTTCCTGTTCAGAAGTTTTCTTTGACGAATTTAAAAAGTCATAATATTCACTTGACTGAAGATGAACCTAGTACAAAGTTCGAAAGCTTTTAATATCCATTAAAGACCATATACTCACATGCTATGTTATTGTGGATCTGCAACCAATAATAATAACAATAAATATAATAATAATAATAATAATAATAATAATAATAATAATAATAATAATAATAATAATAATAATAATAATAATAATAATAAAAGCCCATTGTGATGTGTTTTAATTCAGAATTGTCGCGTACATAAATCCTATGTGGAATGTTTGCAGGAACATCCAGTTTTTAGAACATTTCTGTTATAATCTGTAAAATCTCCAGCTTTGAAAACTATTAATTAGAATAGTCATGTTTACCGACAAAAAATGTAAATGTTAAGCAAGGATTATGTAAAGCTATTATCATGTAATCTGCCATTCCAATTCTATTTTAACTCTGAATTTAGAGAAATCTGTAGATTAAGGGTAGTTAATCATTTTATCTTTTAGATAATATTCAAGAAAGAATACAGATTATCTTTAAATCATCTGATACCTACACAAGAGACTGAAGTAGTTTAGAAGACTAAGCAACACAGCTGCGATATTGGCGAGAAACAAGGGAAGAAAATGGTTGATGGATTGCGTTTGCCAACTAACAAAAGAATTAATGTTGTTTATAATACAGAAATATATTATGAATACCTACAGTAGACCTTTCATTTATTAGGCGCAGAACATTATGGAGCAAAATCGTACCACATACACAATAGGTACATGCGTACATAAATTCGTGTCGTTCATATGCAGTAAAAAATAATTCTCTAATAGACATATGAATAAGTAATAATAAATGGGCCGAACAATATTTGTCTATAAAAAACAATGTTAAATAGATACATAACTATAAATATTCACACAGACTAAATTTCAGTTTGAGATGAAAGATGCTCAGGATTCTTCGGCGCCACAGACAGACTGAAAAGTGGCCCGTGCCCCAATGCCCAGACGGTGTATGGTAATTGTTTTTAATGAGATGCAAAACCTATGCAGAGACTGCATGTTTCTGCCAACCTAAACCACCTATAAATACGTATTTTTGAGACTGGGATCTAAACGGATACTGCCTAAAGGTAAACGCCATTAAGAATTACTTTGGAGAGGTAATTGTTTATCAAAGTCTATTAGTAAAACGTATTGTTTCGGCTTCATAGGTCTGGAACATTTTATGGTGTGTGAGCAGTCAGCCGCACAAAAGAGTTCCAAATCCCCAAAACTTATAATCGTGTAACTCCCAAAATTCAAGTACTTGTCCGTCACTATGCCCAGTTTTATTATTATCATTCTTAACCGCACTTACATTTTGCTTAAATCTGAAAACAATTTCATGAGTAATAGAAATAAATTTCCAACTTACATCGGTTTCGAAGCCAGAACTCTTTCATTTGAGTCTTGGGTTTCATCCTGATGTAAATTAAAAATTTATAATATGTTAGGATGAATTTTGCTTCAAAAATAATTTCAAAGATTTACGAAAAATTGGACAATATATGTAACATGGAAAATAAAGAAAAAATGTTTCAAAATTTACAGCAAATTATTCGCTTTTGTTCATCTAGGAGAGAACAGATCTGGGTGAGTGAATTGAGAAGCAAAACCGTGAAATAGATGGCACTTTGATACTGTTATCGAGTTATTGTCCATTGACAAAAAAAATTCTAAGACACATTTTCATAAACCCATGAAGCCGTAGAAATGAAATGATAACTAAAATTAAAGTTCAAGTAACGCTTATATTCCTTGAAATTTATTTTTATTCTCAGAATGACTTAACATCACGTTTCTCCTACGTGAAATGCAAATCAGTCCTTGACAGCATTATTGGTCCTCCTGTTCGATAATACGGGCAAAAACGCTCGAAGCTCTTACTATACTGCCTAATTTCAATTAGGAAACGAGCAAATATTTCGCGACAAAGGTTAACACATTTGTTCATAAATACCCCTTAAACATTTAGTCTTAGAAATCACAAAGTAATACTGCCACAGACCTTTGAACCGTTGGAAGTTCACCTATTTACTTATCCAAACTAACATTTAGTTTATACTGGCTCCACGAAATAATTCATTTTATTTCGTTGCCATGGCTACAATGGACAGTTGTACAAGAACGGCCTTGTCTACTATGAGATTCAGGGCATCTGTAACACGGTTTTTTCGCAATAACTTTTTATCTATGCATTTCATAAATATAACGCTTATTCAGAATACATATTATATCAACACATAAATTTTAAGTGTATTCTGCACTACGTAGGTTGAATAAATTTGGTACTTATAATGTAAAAGTGACCTTTTTTGAAGACGGGCCAACTTACTCAGAGAAAAGGTTTCGAACGCACTCGTTACGTAACTTATGAAAGCATTTCTTCCCTCTTCTCGATGGATGATTGGCTATACGTAACGAAGGCTAAACCTCTGGCAACAATGACATACAAATTTAAATACAAGCAAAGCAGTACACCTTTATGAACTCTGGAACCTCTCCACTGATAATTGTCATAATGAACAAACCAACAAAATATGTTAATAAATACAAAAACACTTCGATTATTAGTCTAACTCCCAAAATAAGTTTCCAAAGAAATTACAGTCTACTTTATAGGTCACAATCAGATTGACAAGATGTAAGGAATAGTTGGTAATTATCAAAAACATAGTAGACAAGCTTGATTTGATAACTGCTATATCCAATGTCAAGCAATTTTTATTTATTGGCTATCTACCTATTTACTGAAAAAAATAGCCGGTACCGTATATTGGCTTTAAACCTTCACCAATAATTATCGTCAGAATGGTGACTTCATGAGGCTCCACCCACTTTCGCCTCGTTATAATTCAGGATAACACTGAAGGCTACCATGGGCATTGTTGGATTAGAAAATTTAACTTCTGGCTATAAAAACTAATTTCTCGAGTAGTTGTAAGATGTGCTAAATGATCCTCAAGGATCCCAGCAGTTGGCCTAAACGTTTAATTCATGTATATTACTGCTATACTGTTGCGGCACTACTGCTACAGTAGTATTACTACGCTAGCACTGATACCCCACCCACATCTATGTATGGTTCCGCCATTCATAAAGTCTTTGGGTTCCAGAGCCGATGGAATTTCTGTCTGGTGGATGGGCGGGGCAACATTTAGTCAAAAGGTGTTTGTTTACCTTGCTTACGTAATGAATGTTTTTCGACTCTTGGCTCGTAATCATTGGCCATGGCGTCGGCTAGATCATTTTTACTCTATGAAAATTAAAACTATCGGGTTTAGGTTATTGATAATACTGACAAAATTTGTGTGTGGTTGTAAAATATACATATGTCAACTTTCAGCTACATCCGATGCTTTGACAAGGAGCAAAGTCCAAAAAACCGTGTTACAGAGACCCTGAATCTCATAGTAGTCTCCTAAAATCTATTATGCGTGTTCGCTTTGTCTATTAAAAATTTGCCTTCTATATTTGTTTGCAAACGATATTTGTGTATTAGATATTATTTAGAAAAAAAAAGTTTAGATGCCATATTAAAATAAGTATAAAAAGCGCCGAAGTTTCTTCGACGCAATCGAGTTATCTGTAAAACGTATAATGCTGTATGAAACTCTCAGCCACGCTCCATAAAACTCTTAGCCGCTGCCCATGGAACGTTCAGCCACGCCCCGATGGTGTCCTGTGTTGTTTACAACTATAGCAGTGCCAGACTCACAAACATGGGTAACTTTAACCTTAAATCAAATAAAAACTACTGAGTCTACAGGGCTGCAATTTAGTATGTTTGATTAATTATTGGAGGGTGGATAATCAACATATTAATTTGCAGCCCTCTAGCCTCAGTAGTTTATAAGATCTGAGGGCACACTGGCCGACAAGTAACAATCTCAGTAGTTTTCTTTTACAGAAAACTAAAAAGAATACACCCAGTTTCTCCTTCAACCTCACATCTCTAATTCCTTCTTACTGTTCGATACTTTAAAAATGATTTCTGTCCATCATGTTATTTTTATCGAAGTCATTTTTTACCAAAGACCTGAATGTAGAATTGTCTCAGAGAACTTAAAAACGTCTCTTGTTGGTGACGAAAATAGAGATAAAAATGCTTGCGTTTTCTTTATTTTCCAATTCATTGCCACTAATAATGTTGAGGATAACGATCATGACCGTGTATACGATTCTTATTTAGTAAAAATGAAGACCGTTTGCCCTCCAATTTTCTCATAGAAAACGGGAATAATGAGTCTAGTGTTCCTCAAAAAGAATAACAATCAACTGTGCATTTCCCAAGTCGTTGAAATTCGACTAGTTTCGAGGATCTTCAAAGAGGTCATGAGCCGTTTCTCTGGAGTTTCTTTCTTGCAAAGACAGGTTGTTTTCATAAGGGTTATCGAGGTTCTCTCGTTGCGAGAAACGAGTTGAGGAATTTGTTATCAGGAGGTACACAAACCAATAGTCTATATGTATAAACGGCAATTTCTGTCTGTTCGTTATGCACGCCCAGACAAAATCTTCCTGAAGGCAACGATGAATCGGATTAATACGATTGACAGAACCAGCGTCGGATTAGCGGTGACCCCAGGCATCACCTAAGTCCTAAGGGCTTATCTCCCACTATATATTTCGCAGATGTAACTTTTGTCATTTACTACTTCATAAGGGTGGGAGGCAGTCCACCGAAATATAGTCCTTAGCTTTAAACCACAGTGCTTTAACCTTGGGCCATTAATATACTTGATATAATATTATATATATATAATATTATTATATATCTATATATATATTATATATATATATATATATATATCTAAGTATAAATGGCCTATTAAAGCACTGTGGTTTAAAGCTAAGGACTATATATAAATATATATATATATATATATATATATATATATATATATATATATATATATATATATATATATATATATATATATATGGGCTTGTATCAATGTGTATGTGCGTTAGCATTTATAAATGTAAATAAACCGTTGAATTTTAGCAGAAAAAGATTCGATGTTACATATAGGAAATGCGCGCAATAATTGCGGAAATGTGTTGAATATTTGGGATATTCATGCGTATCTGTTTACGTTAGTTCTACGTTTTTCATGAAGAAAGTTAGGCTCTTTGGACGCAATTAGGCGTAACTTTTTGGCTATAAGGGTAATTGGAGTAACTTATGGTTGAAAAGATGCAGAACATTAAGAAAATATTTTATCAGCATATTTCTAAACGAATGGTTTCCGGATAGAACGCAATGGTAAATGGAAGTTAGCATCAATTTGTCTACAATAGAAGATATGAGTTATGGTTACAACAGTGAATGGGGGCAGACGCTAGATAAAAAAAAAACATCGAAATTACGATGTAATATACTAAATGTAAATATCAGGCATTCCAATAATTAATTACTGTTATAACAGAACTATCATTCCATAATCCATAAAAAGAATTTGTTTTTATAGAATTTACTGTTAATCATTGTCACTGGAGTGACTAAAAGACTTCAAGACGTTTAGATAAAAATATGATTAACTTTTAACTGTTTATTTTCATCTGAGGGGACAAATATTTTCCTTTATAAAAAGGATAAAAGAAATAAACATTGAAGTTTTCACTACGTACTTTTAATTCGCAGTAACCAATGATGCTACCATTAGGCAATGAAAATATTAAAAGAGTCACGTACTTCTACACAAGGATGAACTAGCTAAGACTGAAAAGGAGAAAAGTAGCAATAAGTTAGGGAAGTGTGGGTGTACACACACACACACACACACACACACACACACACAGATATATATATATATATATATATATATATATATATATATATATATATATATATATATATATATATATATATATATATATATATATATATATATATATATATATATATATATATATATATATATAAAGACTGATAATATATGTATGAGACATTGTTGTATGTCATGTGTTTTGACATCGTTTTTAGCTTCCCATGGAGACTGAGTGTCCGAGCGACATCTTAGGAATGCTGATATGTCTTGTTGGATGGTGTGACATTAAGATCCTTACCTAAGCAGGTCAACGATCGACTGCCGTTATGGGCGGTTGTCAAAGGTGACTTTGAAACTGGTTTCTGGCAGTTTCAAGGCGTGAACGCTGGGTGCGAATTCGTGCGTCCGAAGCTATGTTCGTTCATAATAGCATGTAATTAGCCAGAACCATAGAGTCTCTGCCAACGTTTTTTCAGTTTTGTGAAAAGTGCTTGGAGATTCTAGGCTGAGTGTATTTATATCTATTTTAGCCAAACTGTGGCTGGATTGTATTTGAATATTTATTTCAGAGATAACCTGTTTTTATGTGGTCTGTTTTTATTGATTCTGGTAAGGGAAACTATAATTGGAGAAGAGTGGGATAATTCATTTGGAGGAATGGTGTGACTAATTACTGGTAGACTGTTAATTACCGGGCGTTATTTGAGTTATCTGAACTTTGAGTTATCATTCCATTTAATCATCCTGTAAGTATCTAAGTTATTCAATTAATACTTTGCTTTTAAATAAATGTATATTTTTCCAGTTCCGACTCTGATTTGATGACCTAATGAAATGGAGAGCGAGAGAGAGAGAGAGAGAGAGAGAGAGAGAGAGAGAGAGAGAGGGCTGTTGCCAGTCGAGAGAGAGAGAGAGAAATTGTTACCAAATCAGTTTCCCGGCCGCTATGGGTTTCGCTAACAAAGTGAATAACGGAGGCGGTGGCCCCGTTATATATATATAATATATATAATAGATATAATATATATAATAGATATTACATATATATATATAATATGATATATTATATAATTATATATATAGTATATATATATATATATACATAGATATATAATATATCTTATATATATATAGATATATATATATATATATATATAATATATATGTATACACACACACACACACACACACACACATACATATATATATTTATATATGATATATATATATATATATATATATATATATATATATATATATATATATATATATGAATATATATTTTAGTTCGATGCATCACTGTCAACTGTGGGAAGATAAACTTGGCAACCACTTAATCGTGAATTCCTGGGGAAAAGCATTAATAAAATAGTATTATCTTCTATTACCGTTTTAACATTCATAATAAATTTCTCCTATTAAAAGCAGATTATTCAAATAATATTGATGAATGGTAGATCACAAACACACACACACGTACACACGCGCACACACACACAAATATATATATATATATATATATATATATATATATATATATATATATATATATATATATATATATATATATATATATATATTTGTGTGTGTGTATGTGTGTTGTGATATACCATTCATCAATATTATTTGAATAAACTGTTTTTAATAGGAGAAATTTATTATGAATGTTAATATGGTAATAAAATAGAAGATAATACTATTTTATTAATGCTTTTCCCCAGGAATTCACGATTAAGTGGTTGCCAAGTTTATCTTTCCACAGTCGACAGTGATGCATTGAACTAAATTACTTTTGTCTTTCTAGGTATCATCAAAACTATAAGGTTTATCAATTGAAAAATCTGTTTCTATTGCAAATGATATGAGAATTTTGATAGTACCCAGCTCCTTAAGCTTCCGAAAGAATAAGAATGGTTGATCGCCTGTGGCTTTTATGCTTAGATTTGCAATTTGCATAATGGCTACGCTTTAGTTGCGGTATCAGACTTCGAAGTAGAGTTCGTTTGGTCCATCTCCTAAATTTTGGAGCTGAAAAAAATCTTTTAAGAAATTTGGTAGCCATCGTTGCCTATGAAATGTACTTTTACTTCATTAACATTTTTCAGAATGATAAAATTTTTGCCTCAGGGAAGTAGGTATTTCCTTTTTTTACTGTCTTTTCTTAAATGGGTTTACTCGACATTTCTTGTTGATTCATAGGAAATTCATCTGCAGTGATTACAATCACAGTTTTTTTTTCATATTCGTTCAAAATTAAAATATATTCCCATAATGAAACAAATGTATGGTTTATTAGTTAGGATCAATGGCCATCGAGAGTACATGGGCTAGTAACAGTTATTATTCAAAATTCTTCAAATGGAATAACTTAATAAATATAATTAGTTTCTTGAAAAAATAAAGACAGGAACACTAATTTTTTTTCTTATTTTTTCTTTTTTGGAGTGGAGAGCCTTTTGACTTGCCTAAAAAACCTTCTGTCATCGTGTTCGTATTCTTGGTTAAATTCAGTGCATGCAAATCAGAAGGGTCTCCACTTAAAAAAAAAAAAAAATTTAGAAACTGATTTCACTTATTATAAGTAATTCCATTTGATGAATCTTAAATAATAACTATCAACAGCCCATGTACTCTTAATGGCCATTGATCATATGGCCATCTCCTACGACAATTGAAAAAGCCACCATAGTCTTATAGCCGAGATAGTGACCTATTTCTTGAAGTACTAGTATCTTGGAGACAATAAAACAAGTAAAAAATGAGCCCAAGTTTCTTCAGCGCAATCGAGTTTTCTGTGCAGCGTATAATACTGTATGAGACCCGGCCCATGAAACTTTAATGACCGGCCGATGGTGACCTGTCCTAAAGCATTACCAGATGCACTATTATAGCTAGTTTTAACCTTAAAAAATGTACTGAGGTTAGAGGGCTGCAATTTGGTATATTTGATGATTGGAGGGTGGATGATCAGCATGTCTATTTGCAGCCCTCTAGCCTCAGTAGTTTTTAAGATCTGGGGGCGGACAGAAAAATGCGGACATACAGACAAAGCCATCTTAAAGAAAACTAAAAAAAACATCAAATTCACAGAAGTAATGTTCAAAGTTGTGTAGGAAATTATTTCAAACTATTCAGCCAATAAAACATATTCCATTTGTTTAAGGCCACAAAAAATATTAAATAAATACCTGTCCTGTATTACTTTTGTTTTTGCCCATACCAATTTTATTTTCTGCTGTAGAGAGGGGAGGGGCCTTTAATTTCGAAACACCCTGTATATTGTCTAGTAGTCAGATATTTTACTGAATCTTAACGCAAGGGCAAGGGCATTAAATTTTTGTTACGACACATGTTTTATTTTCGTAATCAGTGATAGGAATCGACAGGTTAATGATACATGATTTTTATATTTTTTGTTGATCACATTTGGATCGAATGACAATTTGGGTCTTACTTCTAGTATACTTGTTCACTGCTTAAACGAAACGCATGAACCACATCATCACCACCAACAACAATAACATCAATAATAATAATAATAATAACCAAGTAAGAACTTAAAGGTTTTTTTTCGAAGCCGTGTGAAAATAACTGTATCTAAAACTTTGCCATTTAGCTTAAAATTATATCTCGCATCAGACGAATCATGAGAGAAAAAAAGAGAAAAATTAATCAGGAGCATTCAAACACACCCATTCGAACCCAGGACGAAATGTTTTACTGAGGGGAAAATCTGAGCACAAAGAAAATCCTCTTGACGGATCTTGAAGGTCCGAATGATGGAAATAAATCGTCAATCGCCCAGAGGACTCTGGTCGGTGCTCCTGGCAAGGCTGGCGCAAGGATGCGAGAGGTGAATGATGAACGCAATTTAAGAGAGAGAGAGAGAGAGAGAGAGAGAGAGAGAGAGAAGGAGGGGGAGGAGGAGGAAAAGGGAATGGGTGAATCAATGAAAAAATGCAGGAGGTGGCATTAGAAGTGAACATTTGCATCACCAATCAAGTGAAAAGAGTCACCCGGTTTTAGTCAAGAATGAGGACAGATATACACACACCCATACATACATATATATATATATATATATATATATATATATATATATATATATATATATATATATATATATATATATCGTACATATATATATATATATATATATATATATATATATATATACACATATACTTACATAGATAGACAGACAATTAACTATAGGCTTCCTTCCAATTTTGATGAGGCAACTCCAGAAATGTTGCTCCTTATGCTCTCTGCAGTTCTTCATATAGCAGGTTGTTCGATAATTAAGTCGGCTTAAATCTAAGCTGATATTGATATCCATAACACGTGCGTTGAATAACGGCGGTATGCCGGGATCAAATCACGGCCCTTATGAATCAGAGATCAGGCATCAGTGCACAGTCATGAGAGAGAGAGAGAGAGAGAGAGAGATGGGACCCTTACATAATTTTTTTTACCACTATCCAGAACATTTTACATTATGGTATTTTTAGAGGTAAACTTACCCCCTTTACTGATTGGTGCTTCTTTGCATGGACATTTTATTGATAACTTAAGTCAGGCATGAGAACATGAAGATCCCGCTTTCTAACAGATACGGTATTTCTTCTCTGTTTCAGTTTCAGTTCTTTTATATTCAGTGTGAACTTGAAAATGTAGAATATACTACGAAAGTACTTGTTCGAAGTCCCTGTTTCAACTTTCCTTTCTACCAGGGATTTAAGGATATTCTCAAGTACGTGTTCCTTCGTGCTACATTAGATATGGAGGTAAGTATGCCTTCTAAGTCACTCGATATATCAAGCACTTAATGGTGTAAATACGATTGTAATTTACACTTGCATTTTAACAATGTGACAGACTACTTGAATATAAATGGACATTGTAGGATGAGGCAAGGTCTCCTGCGGAATTTCTCTCTGAACTCTCCTGATGCACGAGCCCAAGTTGACCCACTTTCTTGATATTTTCCTCTTCTCCTGCTAGAGTTAGGATAAGGGTTTGGGTTCGGCTGGTGAAACTTCAAAAAAATTCCGCTGCTCTGAAAATGCTGTCTTCGATAAGATGGCAAAACTATTTGAGAAGTAAGTGATAAACTACATTTTTCAACGACCGCCCTTATTACCTTCATTCGGTACATATTTGGCATACATAGGAAAAGTCAAGTGATGTAGATATTGCTAGGTATCATGATGGACCCAGTTACTAGTCTCAAGTTTCAGGTTTCACGTATCTTATAGCTATGGCAATGTCTATGGAAAATCATATATAAAAGATCGTGGTTATTAACTTATCGTGTATGAGCAGAGCGATTGATGAGGACAGCGCTTTTTCCAGTGAATGCGAGAACCCGCCAAGTTTACACTTCATGTATGTCAACAGATTACGTAAATAAAGGTTTCTATACCTACCTTAAAGAATAATATCCAAGGAGCAATCGAAATTCATTTTTATATAATTGCTTACATAGCATCACTGAGAGTTCGGCGGCAAAGGACAGTGATAGTTTCTCTCTCTCTCTCTCTCTCTCTCTCTCTCTCTCTCTCTCTCTCTCTCTCAAAAACACACGCATATGACCGTGACCGCGTCTAAATTATGACTGATCTCTTGATTTTACTGTTAAGTGATTACATCCAAGACTGAGATGAATGAGCAATTGTAGGTTCTCTGATTTTATGCCTTACTTGAAACACCTGACTGGTTTTAGTTATACTAGAACGAAAAGCCTTACACATAGGAAAACAATGAAAGGTAAAATCAGGCGGCCAAAAGGAGAAACTAGAAATTACTGATTTATCAGTCAATTAATTTACAATAAAAAAGAAAGTCAATGGGACTGATAGGTAGCCAGCTTACTGCTCTTTTCTATCGCAGCATAGGCCAGATGGAAAGAATGTGGAGCTTAGCTATAAAGAGATAATTTTACCATTTAGACGAAGAAGGACCAAGTCAGAAAAAAAAAGAGGTAAATTCTTTTTCTTGACAGACGAAGGAAAGAACCCATCAATGAACTTCAGTATGTTCAAAATGACTGATAGCCCCTTTTTCAAGGTATCACTATTAAAATTCTCATGGGTCACCAGGTCTTTCATTCCTTATAACTTCTTTGACTCTTTATCTTTGTCATGTCGGTGACCTAAAGAATGGGTGTAGACCAGCTACTTTTGAAGCAAAATTTTCATATCCAATACAGAGCTTCAATATGTATTCTAAACCATCCTAATAGTAGCCCCAATAATTAGGCTGTACTTTTTCAAGCAGCCGCGACTATTATACTACGTTTTCTTAGATCTACAACTACCTATTGGTTCGATATAAATCTATTTCAATTTATTTAATAATTACTTGGTCTTTCTTGAATTTCCACGTTTAGTCATTGTACCTCGTTTTGATAATTGCTTTTAATAATTGTTTCAATTGACTTTTTGTTCTAAATGTGAATGTGTAATCTTAAAATCCTAAGTTGTTGATTGATGGGGTATAACAATTACCAAAATCAAGATGAAAATGTATGAATGATAATAACATTATGAAAAAAAAAAGTTCGTGACAACTTTAAAGGACAAGTTATGTTGTCCAAATTTCTTTTTTACTTGAAATGTATATATATATATATATATATATATATATATATATCTATATATATATATATATATATATATATATATATACATATAATATACACATATATATATATATATTATATATATATATATATATATATATATATATATTATATATATATATATATATATATATATATATATATATTATAGTCTTTTCGACACGGCCTAAATACAAAAGAAAATAAAACTTGCCAGTGTTTGACCTCTCGAATGTTAAAGATAGAATATGTTCAGTCATTATGTAGTCATCGTTTTCCTGAAGACATTATGACCTGCAACCCAAGAGGATTTGTAAAACAACAGGAAAAACAAGATTTTCTGTCGCGGAAGTTTCACTAATCCTCTTGATCCCATCAAAGTAGAGGATTTTTATTTTCATTTTATATTCTTTGGGAGGGGGGGTGGAGTGGGGTGGTTGGGTAGCTCGCGTATCTCTCTTGATACTACGAGAGAAAATATAATCTAATTTACAAGCTGTTTCGATGAGGAATGTAGTTGATAAAACGTCTATTAATCCGGTTTGTTGGATTTCATTACATTCCCTACTAAAGTGAGTTCATATTAATAACAAATTACAAGATCAGCACATTAAAAAAATCTGATATTGTATTCACATTTCCATACTTAAAACAATATCTCGGCAAAGGATGGATCGGAAGGTGACTTGTCTTTACACACCTTAAAGAATTTTTCCCCCATTTGTCAAGACACAAAATTAAGAAAAAAATATTCT
>NC_061107.1:33436119-33446119 GCF_015104395.2 Macrobrachium nipponense | reverse complement strand
ATTATATCCTTAGTGGCAAGCATGAAATCATGCAATATACATGTAATACTCCGTTATGCCCTAAAAAAAGGCTATTTCTCACGTAAAACATGACAGGGGCATTCACCAGTAAAACAATGGAAAGAATATGAAGTTTTCTGTGCGTCGTCATAAAACATGAAAACAAAAACCTCACGTTTTCGTTTTCTGTGAGACAGGAACAAACAGTGTCTCTTGATTTGAGTAGTAATAAAAGTTCTAAATTCTTATTTAGTATTTTGATATATATATATATATATATATATATATATATATATATATATATATATATATATATATATATATATATATATATATATATATCTGGGCATTAAAGGTAGATACACAGAAAACAGATATGTGTATGCATGTATATATATATATATATAATATATATATATATATATATATATATATACATATATATATATATATATATATATATATATATATATATATATATATATATATATATATATATATATATATATATATATATATATATATATATATACATGCATATACATATCTGTCTATCTGTGTATCTACCTTTAATGGCCGGATAACAAAATGAAAAAAAAAAGAGGTTTAAGTGCAATGCCACGGAAAAGAATGAAATGGTGGATAACCTCGTTAAGATGAAGATGGTAAGAAAAAAATTATATACATTTAAAAAAGGAAGTAGTCAATGAGGAAGGTTAGTGACCTAATGGGTCTCGAAGTAGCGTATGTAAATGAAAAACAAAAAAACTTGTCTGGAGACAATTGAGTCCTCGATCTAAAGATGAAAGAGAGAGACGGAGATAAATGGATTTTTATTTATTATTTCGGCCACAGTACAGTGATGCACCATGGGCAATTGATCTTTTACGTAAGTACGAGCGCAGCAGAAATGAAAGAAGACTTACAGGGACATGAGTGTTTTGTACGATTTTGATAGAAAAGTAAACCAGATGACAAAGAGACAGATAGTAGATGAACAGAGTTAATTCAGAAAAAAGGGATAGAATTTATTCTTTACCTGTTTATTGTAAAACAAAAATGTTACAAGTTTTAAAGTAATGAAAAGCTGCATGCTACATAGGTGGACCTAAAATAACCTTATGATAAAACCGTTATAGAGGCAAGCGGCGCTGGCTGAAAGGATATATGGCTGATAATTGGTTGGAATTGAACGGATGTTTGAGTTATTCAGGTAAGCTGTGATGTGGGAGGTCTTGGAAAAGGCGAAAGTCCCAGGGGAAAGCAGGTGTGAAAGACAATATTTTTATATAAATTCATACTCTGAGCCTGTGGCGGTATCTATTTGCTTCATATTTTTATTAGACATAATTCCAACAATGCCTCATTCATAAAGATATGAAAACCCAGAAATACACTTTTAAATAACTCAAGTCTATATGGAAAGCATGAAAGGACGGTAAAAAAAAGTCAACAGTTACATAAAGCTAAGGAGTAAGGAATATTGGAGTGTGATAGGTAATGGAAAGGAGGATCTGAATAGCAATTACTATCTTAGGCTAATTGGGCTTTTAGACTGTCATTGATGGCACCCCATGAAGTTAACTGTTCATATAAAATCTGTCTAATCTCCAAATGAAGCTTGATACGTCCACGCACGTAAAACCTATATTTCATTATCAAATGAATCTTTTATTAAACTACGACACAAAATTCAATATTTCATAAGTAACTCTCATAGTTCGTTAATTGTACATGTCGCGTCATTCGTTGTAAAACTGAAAGAAAGCAACGTTTTCCTGTTGCGGTCGTGTAAGGAGAATTCCTGTCGAATACTCTGTCACCAGTCAACACTTACTTTTAAAATGATATAGAAATTATTAAGATATACTTTTTATGATAAACAAAATGCAAATTTTCGCTAACTAGGAATACCAGAATGAAATACTGTCCTGAAAATGATCACAGAAGACATTGTTCAAAGGACGAAAGACTACCATATGAGGTGGATCAATGATTTGAGTAATATAGATTGAAGTATTATATCTTTCATTGCTGCGACTTATCCATCGTGTTCATCCATCTAGTTCATCTACATCAACCTCCTCTGTTATATCTGAAACAGTTCCTAGTCTCATATATAATTTTACGAACATATTCTCATTCGTTTCTTGTGTAAATCTGATCATCGAATCACAGGTCCCATGACTTAATTTTTCCTCCGTAATCCAGTTCGGAAAAGTGGTCGCAGAAGTCAATATATACTATATATATTATATATATATATATATATAATATATTATATATATATATATATATATATATATATATATAAATTATATATATATATGTAAGACATAGGATTTTGATTAATAATATATTGTTCGTGCATTCTCTGTAACTTATGGAATGTGGAGGGACAGGGCAGAGTAACGACCTGGAGGGTAGGCTGATCAATGAGTTTCTAGGGGGTGGCGTGAGATAAAAGTGCTTAGTTCAGGAGTCAACGTACGACAGTTTATGAACTCTTCTCAAAGTGCATTTGTGAAACTAGATGCAGCTAGAACCGCGAGGTGCTAGCGAACTGTGTTCGTACGTACGTGTGCGCCTCTTTCTGTTAAAAGCGTTCATACCCAAACCTATGGGAGGGATTTTGACAGAGGCAAAGATGCCGTGGCATTCGCCGGGAGTTTTTTGTGACATAGTGTTTAGTGTCCGGTTGGGAATGGGTAAGTGTTACCTTTACTTTAGCCAAAGGGATGCTTGTTTTGATATCTTGTAAGATGTTCCATTTTATTAACTTTGTCTTTAAACTTGTGTGTGTACTTACTGGGATGTGTTCTGTATCTTTGGCAGACGGTTTCTGGAATATCGGGGGACAGAGTTCCCAGGGAGAGGTGTGGACTTTTGGGTGACTTGACAAAGAGTTGTTTTTAAGTTAGTCTGTAAGACTGGATTACTTAGTAAATTGATTTAGTTATTCTTGTAAATAAACGTTATGTTATGATGCAACTCTCTCATTTTTCAATTATTTACCTTGTTAGAAATAGAGAGAGAGAGAGAGAAGGAGGAGCGCGAGAGAGAGATGAGAGAGAGCGAGAGAGATTGGGGTGATTGCCGGGAGAGAGAGAGAGAGAGAGAGAGAGAGAGAGAGAGAGAGCCTGTGTGTGTAATGGAGTTATGGGGTCTGCCTTCCGTTTCGTGTCCACGCTTACCTTATGAATACTGGAGGGATAATTCCCCCATAGTTTATATATATATATATATATATATATATATATATATATATATATATATATATATATATATATATATATATGTGTGTGTGTGTGTGTGTGTGTGTGCGTGTTGCGAATTCTGTCTACCTTCTCACTTCTGTTTCTTTATAGGTCCTCATATATATAAAGAAAATACGTACATTTATTCATTTTCTCAAGTATATATAATTGCTGTCGAACGGAGAGAGAGAGAGAGAGAGGGAGAGAGACTAATTGCCAAGAAAATCAATCTGAACATAATGCAATTTTAATGTCACATGGAAAGGCACTGAGGTTACATAAATATTTAAAATTCCCACTTACCGTATCAGGGTCATTTGCCGTCATATTGAGGAGGAGAGTTCCTGGAACGGCGTCATCGCTTTAAAGGTAAAGCGGCTCTTTGTGTTCTTTCAATATGGAGGGTTTTCATTCAGGTCTTTCAGTCGGACTCTGCCTTATGTCGAGGGTTGTCTCAGCCTTCTTGGGCTTAATTTTATGGAAATATGGAAAGTGAATTTTAATTATGTGTTTGTCAGTGTCAGCGGTTATCATTGTTTTGATTATGCGATGAAATTATTGCAGAACAAATACTTCGTATATAGAATGTAAATAATTTCTTATTAACTATGCTTCAATATTTTTTGAAACGTTAAAGCAGGGGCATGAAGTTTTCCAAAACATCAGCTAAGAAAACAATGTTGATTAACTTTGCACCATGAATTTGAACCCGTGGCGGTAAATGTCATCTTATAGTGATAGAGGCTAAAGCGCGGAAGAATAGCTGCCCTGAGGCTCCGGACGACCTGGTACCGAAGAGACTCCGTTATAAGCTGTTCGGCCCTATAATGGAAGTGATGAGGAAATATCAACTGACAGTGATTACGGATTATTTAGATGATTGCTGGAATAGACTTACGATATTCATAGAATTGATCCCCGTAGGAGGTGGGTAGTACCGTCAATGATCTAGTGCGGTACACTGTAGGTAATACTTAAGGATCTTTGCAGCGTCCCTTCGGCCCCTAGCTGCACCCACTGTCATTTCTTTTACTATACCAATTGTTTGCATAATAAACTGCGAGGTTTTCCTCCTGTTAGACCTATCAAACCGTCTACTCTCATATTTCCTTTCAGCGCTGAATGACCTCATAGGTCCCGGTGGTTGACCTTTGGCCTAAATTTTACATATATATATATATATATATATATATATATATATATATATATATAGATATATATATATATGTATATTATATATATATATATATATATATATATATAGATATATGACTGGTAAAGGTGTTCTGTAACAACAGAATTCCATCTAATAAAAGGAGCCCATAAAAACACCAAAATGTAGAGAGAAAAGTACTATATTTCAGAGACTGCTGTCTCTCTCTTCAGGTAATATGAATGAGAAAAGTTTACAGATTATCAGCGGGGGTGACCTAAATTGGCTTACTTGTGGACGAATCTCTTGGTATAAATACACCTTTTCTGTAAACTTTTCTCATTCATATACCTGAAGAGAGAGACAGCAGTCTCTGAAATATAGTACTTTTCTCTCTACATTTTGGTGTTTTTATGGGCTCCTTTTATTAGATATAGATATATATATATATATATATATATATATATATATATATATATATATATATATATATATATATATATATATATATATAACTGATTCTAATTATCTCTAATTGTACTTCTTGATATATATTCGGTTTTCTTAACTGCTGAGTTTTTACGGTCTTTTTTCTTTTAATTACTAGGTACTGACTTGCACGCATGACAGAGGCTATTACGAAAAACGTTGGCGAGAGTAAGCACACAATTAATTTCAACCTTTAATATTTTTTTATGTTATTTCTATAAGCAAAACTACATTTAGCAGATGTATTAAGCAAATGTTAGTGTTTGGCTTAACATCAGAATTAAAAATATACCCGATGTTCTTAGTGGGATTTCTACCTGTGGAGATTCTTGATACAAATTGAAAGCAAAAAATACTCTAGCTGCGAGAAAAGAGAAATGATGCAATAACTGATCTCTGTGATATATCGGTTTAATATCTGTGCAGATATATTTACCAGGTATTTCAATAAAACACCCTGACAGTTTAAACATTAATCTAAAAGAAAAATTCAGAGGGGCAGAATTATTTTCGGTGTCTCTGTAAATGGACCATGGAGGGAATGGCAAGTAATTGGTGACGGCTCTCTCGTATTAGCTGTGTAAATTTTTAGCAAAACAATTCTTATGATCTTTTCTGGGGTGTGGAATGTTGCGAATTTACACAACTACATTAAGTGATCTCATTGGAAACAATGTAATGATTTTATAAATGCGTTTATTGCAACGAATGAAAGTAAAGATGTCAAACTTTATTTTTACGTTATATATATGTATGCATATATATATATATATATATACGCATGCAGGAAGGTGGTTGGGGCATCTGGAACGCCGTAGATTTAAAATGAATAGGATGGAGAAAAGCCAGCGTAACATCATACATGTATTTCCAAATTTTCGAGACTTTGGGTCTCATCATCAGGGCTGTAAAATATACAAAATATACAAATTAAAAAAGACTCAGTATTAATATTAATAAAAATTGAAGTACATAAAAGTTAAATATAATAATTTAAAAAATGAACTAAAAAATGAAATAAAAATATATATATATATAAAAATTAAGAAGTGAAGAATGCCTTAAAAGTTAGTACCTATCTCTAAGGAGTTAAAAAACTGAGTGACGTTGTCTGGTTTGGAAAGGAGGACGTCAACTATGCCCTAAATATAGAACTGTGGAAGAAGTCTGACCATTTAATGGGGGCACAAGCTGTTTGATTGTTAACGACTCCAAAACAGAGAGAGAATAGTCATTGGGCGCTTGGTGACAATACGAAAATCCTTATGTGAAAATGATGTTTTACATTTATTACAATGTTCTCGTATGTTAGAAAATTCCTTCGTTTTCAAAGTACATCCCGTACGGTGACTGACTCCGAGATGAGAGTCGATTCTGACTTTGAGCAGTCTTTTGGTGGCTCCCACGTATTTCCCGATCTTACATTTCGGGCAAGTAAAGCAATATACCACCAAAGACCGCATCAAAGCCGGAAGTTTATCTTTGTGGGAGAACAAAGAACCCAGAGTTTTAGGATTTTTTGCTATCAACTTAAGATTCACGGCCGGAAAAGTTTTCTGAATGACTTTTTGTATTTGCACCTTAAATGCGTTCGACTGAATGAAAGGTATGGAGGCATATATTAATAATTAGGCACGTTCGGTGCAAGTTGACGTGGCTGAAATTTATCATTTAAAAAGTTATTGACATATTTCAGAATCAGGCTGAGGATGGACGAATTGTTTTTAAAAAACTGAGTAAAAATTGGATTTCTCTATGGAATTTATGCCAGTTTGGAAGATAACATATAAGCCGATGTAAATAGCGTTGGAAATACTATTTTAATTTAACGTTATGGAAACAACTGCTATAGAAGTTAGTACCTTGACCTGTGAACGTCGTTTTTCTAAAGACGCTCGTATTAAAACCATGTTCTGTCCTAGTAATTAAAACATCTAAAAAAGCAAGTTGGTTGTCTTGTTCATGTTCAATTGAGAAATTTATATTAGGATGTAGCCCATTGATATATTCCAAGAAAGCTTCAGCTGCTTCTCGGGACCTAAATAGAGCAATAGTGTCATCCACATATCGCTTATAAAAGAGAGGGCGATATGATAAGGGACAACCATCCAGCATTTGTTCCTCAAAAGAGCACATAAAGGTGTTAGCCATAAACTGGGCCAAGTGGCGACCCCATCGAAACACCATCAACTTGTTAAAAACTTTCTTGTTAAAAATAAAGTGGTGTCCTGCACTGCAATTTCAAGAAGTTTCTTAAAATTATCCTTATTAAACCATGATATAAAACATTTTCCTCGTAAAAGATCTTATCTAAATTATGTCAACCGTCGCCTGCAACGGTATGTTCGTAAAAAGAGATGCGACATCCAAACTCACCATATATAAGTCAACATCCTGTGGTAGAATATCAGGTACAAGGTTAGCAGAATTGAGTAAAACGTATTCATTATTTGCAAATGGCTGTAGCAATGGTACTAAGAATTTTGCTATCTGGTAATTTGGGGTATTATATATGGTGAGTTTGGATGTCGCATCTCTTTTTACGAACATACCGTTGCAGGCGACGGTTGACATAATTTTAGATAAGATCTTTACGAGGAAAATGTTTTATATCATGGTTTTAATAAGGATAATTTTAAGAAACTTCTTGAAATTGCAGTGCAGGACACTCACTTTATTTTTAACAAGAAAGTTTTTAAACAAGTTGATGGTGTTTCGATGGGGTCGCCACTTGGCCCAGTTATGGCTAACGCCTTTATGTGCTCTTTTGAGGAACAAATGCTGGATGGTTGTCCCTTATCATATCGCCCTCTCTTTATAAGCGATATGTGGATGACACTATTGCTCTATTTAGGTCCCGAGAAAGCAGCTGAAGCTTTCTTGAATATATCAATGGCCTACATCCTAATATAAATTTCTCAATTGAACATGAACAAGACAACCAACTTGCTTTTTTAGATGTTTTAATTACTAGGACAGAACATGGTTTAAATACGAGCGTCTTTAGAAAAACGACGTTCACAGGTCAAGGTACTAACTTCTATAGCAGTTGTTCCATAACATTTAAATTAAATAGTATTTCCACGCTATTACATCGTGCTTATATGTTATCTTCCAACTGGCATAACTTCCATAGAGAAATCCAATTTTTACTTCAGTTTTTTAAAAACAATTCGTATCCTCCAGCCTTATTCTTGAAATATGTCAATAACTTTTTAAATGATAAATTTCAGGCCACGTCAACTTGCACCGAACGTGCCTAAATTATATATGCCTCCATACCTTTCATTCAGTCGAAACGCATTTAAGGTGCAAATACAAAAAAGTCATTCAGAAAACTTTTCCGGCCGTGAATCTTAAGTTGATAGCAAAAAATCCTAAAACTCTGGGTTCTTTGTTCTCCCACAAAGATAAACTTCCGGCTTTGATGCGGTCTTTGGTGGTATATTGCTTTACTTGCCCGAAATGTAAGATCGGGAAATACGTGGGAGCCACCAAAAGACTGCTCAAAGTCAGAATCGACTCTCATCTCGGAGTCAGTCACCGTACGGGATGTACTTTGAAAACGAAGGAATTTTCTAACATACGAGAACATTGTAATAAATGTAAAAACATCATTTTCACATAAGGATTTTCGTATTGTCACCCAAGCGCCCAATGACTATTCTCTCTCTGTTTGAGTCGTTAACAATCAAACAGCTTTGTGCCCCCATTAAATGGTCAGACTTCTTCCACAGTTCTAAAATATTTAAGCATAGTTGACGTCCTCCTTTCCAAACCAGACAACGTCACTCAGTTTTTTAACTCCTTAGAGATAGGTACTAACTTTTAAGCATTCTTCACTTCTTAATTTTTTATATATATATATTTTTATTTCATTTTTTAGTTCATTTTTTAAATTATTATATTTAACTTTTATGTACTTCAATTTTTATTAATATTAATACTGAGTCTTTTTTAATTTGTATATTTTGTATATTTTACAGCCCTGTATGATGAGACCCAAAGTCTCGAAAATTTGGAAAATACAGGTTAGATGTGTTACGCTGGCTTTTCTCCATCCTATTCATTTTTTATATATATATATATATATATATATATATATATATATATATATTATATATATTATATATACACACACACACACACACACACACACACACACATATATATATATATATATATATATATATATATGTTGCTACTTTAATAACGCATATATCTTCTCCTAGACTGTATGAAATGTAATATATAGAGGTTTGCAACATTTTCCAGATTCCTTAGCTAGCTTAGAGCTATATGATGTCTTTAATGAAATTAAAAATGGAGCAGCAGCTGGGACTGATGGTGTCCCTGCTATTTTGTTAAAGAAAGTAGTTCATTCTATTGCAAAGCCCCTTGCAATTTGATTATGGCAAAGTGTAGATACAGGCATGATTTATGATGAGCACAAATTAGCATATATTCCTCCTACTTTCAAAAGTGGACCAAGACTAGAGGCAAGTAATTATAGGCCTGTGAGTCTAACATCAATATTATGAAAGTGTATGAAAGGACAATGAAGAAAAATATTATGAAACATTTAATAAAAAATAATTTGTTTAATATAGGAAAATATGGCTTTGTACCCGAAAAAAAAATACACAAACCCAACTGTTAGTCCACCGTGAGAATATATATAAAAATATGATAAACGGAAAAGAAACATATGGTTTATCTAGACTTTGCAAAAGCTTTTGACAAGGTAGACCATAATATATTAGCAAGAAAATTAGAAAACATAATATAGTGAACAAAGTAGGAAGATGGTTAGAAGAATTTTTACACAACAGAAACAGATAGTTATTGCAAACGACGAGAAATCGGATGAAGCTAAGGTAATATCCGGTGTGCCACAAGGTCCGGTGCTAGCTGCATTGCTGTTTGTTATTATGATTGCAGACATAGACAATAATGTTAATGAGTCAGTAGTGAGTAGTTTCGTCGATGACACAACAATAAGTAGAGAAATTACTTGTGATGAAGATAGGAACGCGCTACAAAGAGACCTTAACTAAGTATATGAATAGGCAGAGGTAAATAGGATGGTATTTAACTCTGA
>NC_061107.1:33430546-33433046 GCF_015104395.2 Macrobrachium nipponense | reverse complement strand
TATTGAAGCATAGTTAATAAGAATTATTTACATTCTATATCGAAGTATTTGTTCTGCAATAACTTTCATCGCATAATCAAAACAATGATAACCGCTGACACTGACAAACACATAATTAAAAATTCACTTTCCATATTTCCCACCAGAAAATTAAGCCCAAGAGGCTGAGACAAACCCTCGACATAAGGCAGAGTCCGACTGAAAGACCTGAATGAAAACCCTCCATATTGAAAGAACACAAAGAGCCGCTTTACCTTTAAAGCGATGACGCCGTTCCAGGAACTCTCCTCCTCAATATGACGGCAAATGACCCTGATACGGTAAGTGGGAATTTTAAATATTTATGTAACCTCAGTGCCTTTCCATGTGACATTAAAATTGCATTATGTTCAGATTGATTTTCTTGGCAATTAGTCTCTCTCTCTCTCTCTCTCTCCGTTCGACAGCAATTATATATACTTGAGAAAAATGAATAAATGTACGTATTTTCTTTATATATATGAGGACCTATAAAGAAACAGAAGTGAGAAGGTAGACAGAATTCGCAACACGCACACACACACACACACCACAACACACACACACACACTATATATATATATATATATATATATATATATATATATATATATATATATATATATATAAACATGGGGGAATTATCCCTCCAGTATTCATAAGGTAAGCGTGGACACGAAACGGAAGGCAGACCCCATAACTCCATTACACACACAGGCTCTCTCTCTCTCTCTCTCTCTCTCTCTCTCTCTCTCTCCCGTCCATCTCTCAATCACCCCATCTCTCTCTCTCTCTCTCTCTCTCTCTCTCTATTCTAACAGGTAATGAAAATGAGAGAGTTGCATCATAACATAACGTTTATTTACAAGAATAACTAAATCAATTTACTAAGTAATCCAGTCTTACAGACTAACTTTAATTAAACAACTCTTTTGTCAAGTCACCCAAAAGTCCACACCTCTCCCTGGGAACTCTGTCCCCGATATTCCAGAACCGTCTGCCAAAGATACAGAACACATCCCGGTAAGTACACACACAAAGTTTTAAAGACAAAGTTAATAAAATGGAACATCTTACAAGATATCAAACAAGCCATCCCTTTGGCTAAAGTAAAGGTAACACTTACCCATTCCCAACCGGACACTAAACACTATGTCACAAAAAAACTCCCCGGCGAATGCCACGGTATCTTTGCCTATGGCTTGAAGCCCTCTGTCAAAATCCTCCCATAGGTTTGGGTATGAACGCTTTTAACAGAAAGAGGCGCACACGTACGTACGAACACACAGTTCGCTAGCACCTCGCGGTTCTAGCTGCATCTAGTTTCACAAATGCACTTTGAGAAGAGTTCATAAACTGTCGTACGTTGACTTCCTGAACTAAGCACTTTTTTATCTCACGCCACCCCTAGAAACTCATTGATCACTACCCTCAGGTCGTTACTCTGCCTCCCTGTCCTCCACATTCCATAAGTTACAGAGAATGCACGAACAATATATTATTAATCAAAATCCTATGTCTTATACATATATATATATTATATATATATATATATATATATATATATATATATATATATATATATATATATATATAGTATATTATATGACTTCTGCAACCACTTTCCGAACTGGATTACGGAGGAAAAATTAAGTCATGGGACCTGTGATTCGATGATCAGATTTACACAAGAAACGAATGAGAATATGTTCGTAAAAGTATATATGAGACTAGGAACTGTTTCAGATATAACAGAGGAGGTTGATGTAGATGAACTAGATGGATGAACACGATGGATAAGTCGCAGCAATGAAAGATAGAATACTTCAATCTATAATACTCAAATCATTGATCCACCTCATATGGTAGTCTTTCGAACTTTGAACAATGTCTTCTGTGATCATTTTCAGGACAGTATTTCATTCTGGTATTCCTAGTTAGCGAAAATTTGCATTTTGTTTATCATAAAAAGTATATCTTTATAATTTATATTTCATTTTAAAAATAATTGTTGATTGGTGACAGAGTATTCGACAGGAATTCTCCTTACACGACCGCAACAGGAAAACGTTGCTTTCTTTCAGTTTTTACAAACGAAATGACGCGACTTATGTACAATAACGAACTCATGAGAGTTACTTATGAAAATATTGAATTTTGTGTCGTAGTTTAATAAAAGATTCATTTGATAATGAAATATAGGTTTTACGTGCGTGGACGTATCAAGCTTCATTTGGAGATGAGACAGATTTTATATGAACAGTTAACTCATGGGGTCCATCAATGACAGCTAAAAGCCAATTAGCTAAGATAGTATGCTATTCAGATCCCTCCTTTCCATTACCTATCACACTCCATTATTCCTTACTCCTTAGCTTATGTAACTGTTGACTTTTTTTTACCGTCCTTTCATGCTTTCCATATAGACTTGAGTTATTTAAAAGTGTATTTCTGGGTTTTTCATACTCTTTAGAATGAGGCA
>NC_061107.1:33425546-33428046 GCF_015104395.2 Macrobrachium nipponense | reverse complement strand
TAATAAAAATGTATTAGGCAGTTTTTTCTGTGTTATTCGTTAATGAGTATGTACAAAGAATATAAGAGAAAGTATAAGAGAAAGTAAAAAAAAAAAAAAAATAAAGAAATGCTCAAAAGTAGCATGCCAAGGCCCAGAATCTTCCTACAATAAATGCCTAGTGAGAGAAGGCACTCACCAAGAAAATAGGACATACCTTCGGGAGTCTTAAACCTTCCTACAGGAATATTGTCGGGAATATATATAAGGAACCTCGAGGAAATTCGTTCGTAGGATTATGTCTCTCTCTCTCTCTCTCTCTCTCTCTCTCTCTATCTCTCTCACTCTCCTTTGAGTAGCATATATGTTCGTTTTATTTATCATAAAGCAGTCTGTATACCAATCTGCATATATAAAAATAAATAAATACAAATAGACAGGCCTAAGGGAGAACAGAATTATATCAGTATACCAGCTACTATCGTCCCCTTTTCAATCAATCTGTTTAGCTATCTATCCATCTATCTACCTATCTAGATATATAGAGACAGATATACAGATTGATAGATAGCAAAAACAAAAGTGGAACAGAGGTTGGAAATATTTCAGCAGTAGCTTCATTTTTAAAATCTTTATATTATCTAGAAATGTATTTGTGTATATATATATATATATATATAGATATAATATATATATATATATATATATATATATATATATATGTATATATATAGATATATATATATACTATATATAGATTATATATATATATATATATATATATATATATATATATCATATATATATATATATATATATATATAAGTATATATGATATTATATATATATATATATATATACATATAAATATATATATATATATATATATATATATATATAGATATATATATATATATATATATATCTTCTTCTTCCCAGCTTGTTCCCATTTTTATATGGGGTCGCCGTTCAGATGAGCCGTTTCCATCTATTTCTATCCTTCGCGTTCTGCCTCATCAAGTCTCTTCTCATGTAAGTCTCCTCTCACACAGTCCTTACCATCTCTTTCTTGGTCTCCCTCTTCTTCTTCTTCCTTGCACCTCCACCCCCATAGTATGTCTCCCAGTGTGGTCCTCATCTCTCCTCAACAGGTATTCCATACCATCTCAGCCTCCCCTCCTGCACTTTCTTTGATACTTCCACCACCTTAGTCGACACCCCCCCCCCTTATGTAGTCATTTCTGATCCTATCCTCTCTTGTCACCCCAGACATCCACCTAAGCATTCTCATTTCTGTCACATCCCATCTTCTTCTGCTCTGTTTTTCTCATGCTTGTTGTTTCCGTACCATACAGCATTGCTGTCTTACCACCGTCTTGTGAAATATTCCTTTTAACCATAAGCGCACTCTTTGTCACAAAGAACTCCAGAGGCCGCTCTCCAGTTGTTCCAGCCTGCCTGACCCGATGTTTTACTTCTTCTTCCATACTTCCTCTAGCGTTAACAAAAGATCCCAAATACTTAAACTTATCAACTCTCCTTATTTGCTCTCCACCAAGCTGAATACTTACTCTATCATCCCCCTCAGTGTGGTACACATATATTCTGTCTTAGATCTACTTATTCTCATTCCTCTGTCCTCCAGTACTGTCTCCATCTTTCCAATTTCACTTCCAGATCTTCCCTGCTCTCTGCACACAGAACAATATCATCCGCATACAATATGTTCCATTGTACTGTCTCCCTTACTTCCTCTATTATAACATCCATCACTATGTTAAAGATAAATGGGCTCAGAGCCGACCCCTGGTGTAATCCTACTCTCATCTCAAAACCTTCTGTCTCCCACACTGCTCCTCACTCTGGTAAATACATTCCAGTACATCTCTTGTATCAATCGTACAACTTCTCTGGCACCATCTTCTCCCATCAAGACTCCTCCAATAACCTCTTGTTCTCGGGACTCGGTCAATAAGCCTTTTTAAGTCAAATGAATACCATATGTAGGTCCCTTTGTCCTTTCCCCAAAGTTTCTCCATTATTTGCCTCAGACAAAATATACATCTGTTGTTCCCCTTCCCTTCATAAATCCCATCTGCTCTTTTACCTATTTGTACTTCTTCTCTCAGTCTAGCATCTATCATCCTTTCCAGTATCTTCAAAGTGTGGGACATCAATTTAATGCCCCTATAATTACCACATCTTGGACATCGCCTTTCGCTTTAAAAATTGGGATCAATATACTCCCACACCACTCATTTGGTATCTTTTCCTGTTCAAGGATCTTTGTCATAAGATCGTACAGTATATCCACTCTTCGTCTCCTAATGCTTTCCATGCCTCCACCGGAATCATGTCTGGTCCGGTTGCCTTCCCATTCTTCATCTTCTTCAGTGCATTTAGTACCTCTTGCCTAGAAAATCTCATTACCATGCCAATGTTCAACTTGCCCCATCCTCTCTATTAGCCTAGTTATTTTCTTCATTTAACAACTGTTCGAAATATTCTTTCCATCCTCTTC
>NC_061107.1:33405546-33418046 GCF_015104395.2 Macrobrachium nipponense | reverse complement strand
TATATATATGTGTGTGTGTGTGTGTGGGTGTGTGTGTGTCTGTCCTCATTCTGACTAAAATCGGGTGACTTTTCACTCTCGATTGGTGATGCAAGTGTTCACTTCTAATGCCACCTCCTGCAATTTTCTCATTGATTCACCCATTCCCTTTTCTCCTCCTCCTCCTCCTCCTCCCCTCCTCTCCTTCTCTCTCTCTCTCTCTCTCTCTCTCTCTCTCTCTCTCTCTCTCTTAAATTGTGTTCATCATTCACCTCTCGCATCCTTGCGCCAGCCTTGCCAGGAGCACCGACCAGAGTCCTCTTGGGCGATCGACGATTTATTTCCATCATTCGGACCTTCAAGATCCGTCAAGAGGATTTTCTTTGCTGCTCAGATTTTCCCCTTCATGGAACATTTCGTTCTGGGTTTGAATGGGTGTGATTGAACGCTCCTGAATTATTTCTTTTTTTCTCTCATGATTCGTCTGATGCGAGATATAATTTTAAGAAATGGCAAAGTTTTAGATACAGTTATTTTCACATGGCTTCGAAAAACAACCTATAAGTTCTGACTTAGTTATTATTTTTATTATTATTATTATTATTAGTCTTATTGAAAGATATTGCTGCATCAGCTGCATTCAACTTTTGTAAATAGTCTTCTCTATTTTTCTAATAATAGCTTTCTCTCTGCTATTACAACTGGCGAGTATTGCGCCGATATTACTCATCAGGAGTCAATTTCAGGATAATGGTTACAAATTTATTTATTTGTCACAGTAAATGAACAAATAGGTCAAAATATAAGTTAATCAAGTGGCCAACGTTCTCTCGGTATCATCCGAGCATGATCACGGCAGTGGATCGGAGAAGACTGTTGGTGCTGTCAAGATCTACTCAATATATAGCGGCAGGTCAGCAGGGGGTCAACCGTTAGCTGCGTTTTCAGTAGATTATTATTATTATTATTATTTTTATTATTATTATTATTATTATCATTATTGTTGTTGTTGTTGTTGGTGATGATGTGTGCATGCATTTCGTTTAAGCAGTGAACAAGTATACTAGAAGTAAGACCCAAATTGTCTTTCGATCTAAATGCGCTTAACAAAAAAATCAAAATTATGTATCATTAACCTGTCGATTCCTATCACTGATTACGAAAAATGAAAACATTGTGTAGTAACAAAAATTTAATGTCTTGCCCTTGCGTTAAGATTCAGTAAAATATCTGACTACTAGACAATATACAGGGTGTTTCGAAATTAAAGGCCCCTCCCCTCTCTACAGCAGAAAATAAAATTGGTATGGGCAAAAACAAAAGTAATTCAGGACAGGTATTTATTTAATATTTTTTGTGGCCTTAAACAAATGGAGTATGTTTTATTGGCTGAATAGTTTGAAATAATTTCCTACACAACTTTGAACATTACTTCTGTGAATTTGATGTTTTTTTTAGTTTTCTTTAAGATGTCTTTGTCTGTATGTCCGCATTTTTCTGTCCGCCCCCAGATCTTAAAAACTACTGAGGCTAGAGGGCTGCAAATACCCATGCTGATCATCCAATCTCCAGTCATCAAATATACCGAATTGCAGCCCTCTAGCCTCAGTACATTTTTAAAGGTTAAAACTAGCCATAATAGTGCATCTGGTAATGCTTTAGGACAGGTCACCATCGGCCGGTCGTTAAAGTTTCATGGGCCGGGTCTCATACAGTATTATACGCTGCACAGAAAACTCGATTGCGCTGAAGAAACTTGGGCGCATTTTTTACCTGTTTTATTGTCTCCAACATACTAGTACTTCAAGAAATAGGTCACTATCTCGGCTATAAGACTATGGTGGCTTTTTCATCTGTACGAGAATCTTCGTTTGGTTTAATCACTTACTACCGTTATTTTATTGTCGAAGAGATGGCCATATGATCAATGGCCATTAAGAGTACATGGGCTGTTAATTGTTATTATTTAAAATTTCTCAAATGGAATCACTTTTAATAAGTGTAATCAGTTTCTTGATTTTTTTTTCTTTTTTTGTTTTTTAAGTGGAGACCTTCTGATTTCCATGCACTGAATTTAACCAAGAATACGACAGAAGGTTTTTTAGGCAAGTCAGAAGGCTCTCCACTCCAAAAAAGAAAAAAAAAAGAAAAAAAAATAGTATTCCGGTCTTTATTTTTTCAAGAAACTAATTATATTTATTAAGTTATTCCATTTGAAGAATTTGAATAATAACTGTTACTAGCCCATGTACTCTCGATGGCCATTGATCATAACTAATAGACCATACATTTGTTTCATTATGGGAATATATTTTATTATTTTGAACGAAGTATGAAAAAAAGAAAAACTGTGATTGTAATCACTGTAGATGCATTTCCTATGAATCAACAAGGAATATCGAGTAAACCCATTTAAGAAAAGACAGTAAAAAAAGGAAATACATACTTCCCTGAGGCAAGAATTTTATTATTCTGAAAAATGCTAACGAAGTAAAGTACATTTCATAGGCAACGATGGCTACCAAATTTCTTAAAAGATTTTTTTTCAGCTCCAGAATTTAGGAGATGGACCAAACGAACTCTACTTCGAAGTCTGATACCGCAACTAAAGCGAAGCCGTTATGCAAATTGCAAATCTAAGCATAAAAGCCACAGGCGATCAACCATTCTTATTCTTTCGGAAGTTTAGGGAGCGGGGTACTATCAAAATTCTCATCAATTGTTAAACCTTATAGTTTTGATGATACCTAGAAAGACAAACGTAATTTAGTTCAATGCATCACTGTCAACTGTGGGAAGATAAACATGGCAACCACTTAATCGTGAATTCCTGGGGAAAAGCATTAATAAAATAGTATTATCTTCAATTTTATTACCGTTTTAACATTCATTATAAATTTCCCCTATCAAAAAACCGTTTATTCAAATAATATTGATGAATGGTAGATCACAAACACACACACACACACACACACACACACATATATATATATATATATATATATATATATATATATATATATATATATATATATATATATATATGTGTGTGTGTGTGTGTGTGTGTGATACATATATATATATATATATATATATATATATATATATATATATATATATATATATATATATATATATATATAAAACGGGGCCACCGCCTCCGTTATTCACTTTGGTAGCGAAAGCCATAGCGGCAGGCAAACTGATTTGGTAACACTTTCTCTCTCTCTCGACTGGCAACAGCAGCTCTCTCTCTCTCTCTCTCTCTCTCTCTCTCTCTCTCTCTCTCTCTCTCTCTCCATTTCATTGGGTCATCAATTCAGAGTCGGAACTGGAAAAATACACATTTATTTAAAAGCAAAGTATTAATTGAATAACTCAGATACTTACAGGATGATTAAATGGAATGATAACTCAAAGTTCAGATAACTCAAATAACCCCCGATAATTAACAGTCTACCAGTAATTATTCACACCATTCCTCCAAATGAATTATCCCACTGTTCTCCCAAAATTATAGTTCCCCTTACCAGAACCAATAAAACCAGATCACATAAAACAGGTTATCTCTGAAATAAATATTCAATACAATCCATGCACTTTGGCTAAAATAGATTAAATACACTCATCCATCTCAGCCTAGAATCTCCAAGCACTTTTCACAAAACAGAAAAAACGTTGGCAGAGCCATCCCGGTTCTTTATCTCCCCATAAGAGACTCTATGGTTCTGGCTAATTACATGCTATTATGAACGGACATAGCTCGAACGGACGCACGAATTCTCCCCCAGCGTTCACGCCTTGAAACTGCCAGAAACCAGTTTCAGTCACCTTTGACAACCGCCCATAACGACAGTCGATCGTTGACCTGCTTAGGTAAGGATCTTAATGTCACACCATCCAACAAGGACATATCAGCAGTGTGTGTGTGGTGTGGGTGTGTGGTGTCTGTGTGTCTGTGTGTGTATACCCCACACCTTCCCTAACTTATTACTATTTTTCTCCTTTTCTGTCTTAGCTAGTTCATCCTTGTGTAGAAGTACATGCAACTGGTTTCGTGACTCTTTAATATTTTCATTGCCTAATGGTAGCATCATTGGTCACTGCGAATTAAAAGTACGTAGTGAAAACTTCAATGTTTATTTCTTTTATCCTTTTATGAAGGAAAATATTTGCCCCCTCAGATGAAAATAAACAGTTAATAGTTAGTCATATTTTTATCTAAACTTCTTGAAGTCTTTTAGTCACTCCAGTGACAATGATATTGCATGCATTAACATTAAATTCTATAAAAAAAAAATTCTCTTTATGGATTATGGAATGATTGGTTCTGTTATAACAGTAATTAATTATTGGAATGCCTGATATTTACATTTAGTATATTACATCGTAATTTCGATGTCTTTTTTGATCTAGCGTCTGCCCCCATTCACTGTTGTAACCATAACTCATACCTTCTATTGTAGAAATTGATGCTAACTTCCATTTACCATTGCGTTCTATTCGGAAACCATTCGTTTAAAATATGCTGATAAAATATTTTCTTAATGTTCTGCATCTTTTCAACCATAAGTGACTCCAATTACCCTTATAGCCAAAAATGTTACGCCTAATTGCGTCCAAAGAGCCTAACTTTCTTCATGAAAAACGTAGAACTAACGTAAACAGATTCGCATGAATATCCCAAATATTCAACACATTTCCGCAGTCATTGCGCGCATTTCCTATATGTCACATCGAATCTTTTTCTGCTAAAATTCAACGGTTTATTTACATCTACAAATGCTAACGCACATACACATTGATACAAACCCATATATATATATATATATATATATATATATATATATATATATATATATATATATATATATATATATATATATATATATATATATATAATATAAATGGCCCATTAAAGCACTGTGGTTAAAGCTAAGGACTATATTTCGGTGGACTGCTCCCACCCTTATGAAGTAGTAAATGACAAAACAAGTTACATCTGCGAAATATATAGTGGTAGATAAGCCCTTAGGACTTAGGTGATGCCTGGGGTCACCGCTAATGCGACCCTGGTTCTGTCAATCGTTGTAATGCGATTCATCGTTGCCTTCAGGAAGATTTTGTCTGGGCGTGCATAAAGAACAGACAGAAATTGCCGTTTATACATATAGACTATTGCTTCGCGTACCTCCTGATAACAAATTCCTCAACTCGTCTCTCGCAACGAGAGAACCTCGATAACCTTTATGAAAACAACCTGTCTTTGCAAGAAAAAAGCTCCAGGGAAATGGCTCACGGCCTCTTTGAAGATCCTCGAAACTACTCGAATTTCAACGCCTTGGGAAATGCACAGTTGATTGTTATTCTTTGAGAAACACTAGACTCATTATTCCGTTTTCTATGAGAAAAATGGAGGGCAAACGGTCTTCATTTTTACTAAATAAGAATCGTATACACGGTCATGATCGTTATCCTCAAACATTATTAGTTGCAATGAATTGGAAAATAAAGAAAAACGCAAGCATTTTTATCTCTATTTTCGTCACCAACAAGAGACGTTTTTAAGTTCTCTAAGACAATTTTACATTCAGGTCTTTGGTAAAAAAGACTTCGATAAAAATAACATGATGACAGAAATTATTTTCTAAAGTATCGAACAGTAAGAAGGAATTAGAGATGTGAGGTTGAAGGAGAAACTGGATGTATTCTTTTTAGTTTTCTGTAAAAGAAACTACTGAGATTGTTACTTCTCTTGCCAGTGTGGCCTCAAGATCTTTAAAACTACTGAGGCTAGAGGGCTGCAAATTAATATGTTGATCATCCACCCTCCTATAATTATCAAACATACTAAATTGCAGCCCTGTAGACTCAGTAGTTTTTATTTGATTTAAGGTTAAAGTTAGCCATGTTTGTGAGTCTGGCACCGCTATAGTTATAAACAACACAGGACACCATCGGGGCGTGGCTGAACGTTCCATGGGCAGCGGCTAAGAGTTTTATGGAGCGTGGCTGAGAGTTTCATACAGCATTATACGTTTTTTTACAGATAACTCGGTTGCGTCGAAGAAACATCGGCGCTTTTTATACTTATTTTAATATGGCATCTAACTTGTTTTTTTCTAAATAATATCTAATACACAAATATCCTTTGCAAACAAATATAGAAGGAAAATTTTTAATAGACAGCGAACACGCATAATAGATTTTAGGAGACTAGACAAGGCCCTTCTTGTACAACTGTCCATTGTAGCCATGGCAACGGAATAAAATTAATTATTTCGTGGAGCCAGTATAAACTAAATGTCAGTTTGGATAAGTAAATAGGTGAACTTCCAACGGTTAAAAGGTCTGTGGCAGTATTACTTTGTGATTTCTAAGACTAAATGTTTAAGGGGTATTAATGAACAAATGTGTTAACCTTTGTCGCGAAATATTTGCTCGTTTCCAAATTGAAATTAGGCATTATAGTTAGACCTTCGAGCGTTTTTGCCCGTATTATCGAACAGGAGGACCAATAATGTTGTCAGGGACTAATTTGCATTTCGCGTAGGAGAAACGTGATGTTAAGTCATTCTGAGAATAAAAATAAATTTCAAGGAATATAAGCGTGACTTGAACTCTAATTTTAGTTATTATTTCATTTCTACGGCTTCAGGGTTTATGAAAATGTATCTTAGAATTTTTTATGTCAATGGACAATAACTCGATAACAGTTTCAAAGTGCCATCTATTTCACGGTTTTGCTTCTCAATTCACTCACCCAGATCTGTTCTCTCCTAGATGAACAAAAGCGAATAATTTGCTGTAAATTTTGAAACATTTTTTCTTTATTTTCCATGTTACATATATTGTCCAATTTTTCGTAAATCTTTGAAATTATTTTTGAAGCAAAATTCATCCTAAACATATTATAAATTTTAATTTACATCAGGATGAAACCCAGACTCAAATGAAAGAGTTCTGGCTTCGAAACAAAAGATGTAAGTTGGAAATTTATTTCTATTGCTCATGAAGAAATGTTTTCAGATTTAAGCTGTGTGAATATTTATAGTTATGTATCTATTTAACATTGTTTTTTTATAGACAAATTTGTTCGGTGGCCCATTTATTTTTCTTACTTATTCAAATGTCTATTAGAGAATTATTTTTTACTGCATATGAACGACACGAATTATGTACGCATGTACCTATTGTGTATGTGGTACGATTTTGCTCCATAATGTTCTGCGCCTAATGAATGAAAGGTCTACTGTAGGTATTCATAATATATTTCTGTATTATAAACAACATTATTTCTTTTGTTAGTTGGCAAACGCAATCCATCAACATTTTCTTCCTTGTTTCTCGCCAATATCGCAGCTGTGTTGCTTAGTCTTCTAAACTACTTCAGTCTCTTGTGTAGGTATCAGATGATTTAAAGATAATCTGTATTCTTTCTTGAATATTATCTAAAAGATAAAATGATTAACTACCTTTAATCTACAGATTTCTCTAAATTCAGAGTGAAAATAGAATTGGAATGGCAGATTACATGATAATAGCTTTACATAATCCTTGCTTAACATTTACATTTTTTGTCGGTAAACATGACTATTCTAATTAATAGTTTTCAAAGCTGGAGATTTTACAGATTATAACAGAAATGTTCTAAAAACTGGATGTTCCTGCAAACATTCCGCATAGGATTTATGTACGCGACAATTCTGAATTAAAACACATCACAATGGGCTTTTATTATTATTATTATTATTATTATTATTATTATTATTATTATTATTATTATTATTATCATTATTATTATTATTATATTATTATTATTATTATTATTATTATTATTATTATTGGTTGCAGATCCACAATAACATAGCATGTAAGTATATGGTCTTTAATGGATATAAAAGCTTCGAACTTTGTACTAGGTTCATCTTCAGTCAAGTGAATATTATGACTTTAAAAATTCGTTCTTATTATGCGCGCCGTTTCTAGGATCACACTCTCTGCATGAGTCCTGCAGCTACTTCAGCCTCTAGTTTTTCCAGATTCCTTTTCAGGATCTGGATCGTGCCTATTGTTTCCTATGATTATGGGTAAGATTTCCACTGGCATATCCCACATCCTTCTTATTTCTATTTTCAGTTTCTTGATACTTATCCCATCCCCTTTTTCCCCTTTCTTTCTCTTCAACTCTGGTGTCCCATGGTATTGCGACATCAATGAGTGATACTTTCTTCTTGATTTTGTCAATCAACGTCACGTCTGGTCTATTTGCACGTATCACCCTATCTGTTCTGATTTCATAGTACCCAGAGGATCTTAGCCTGATCGTTTCTATCACTGCTTCTGGTTGGTGCTCATACCACTTATTACTGCCAGGTAGCTGGTGTTTCTTGCACAGGCTCCAGTGGAGGGCTTTTGCTACTGATTCATGCCTCTTTTTGTACTGGTTCTGTGCAACTGCCGGCATTAGCTTGCTATGTGGTTTATGGTCTCATTTTTCGTATTGCACTTCCTACATATGGAGAGATGTTATTTCCATCTATCGTTCTTTGAACATATCTGGTTCTTAGGGCCTGATCTTGTGCCGCTGTTATCATTCCTTCAGTTTCCTTCTTGAGCTCTCTCCCCTCGGTAACCATTGCCATGTGTCATCGCTGGCCAGTTCTTTAGTCTGTCTCATGTATTGTCCGTACATTGGTTTGTTGTGCCATTTCTTTTTTCCGTTGGTGATTCTCCTGTTTCTGCATATTTCTGGGTCTTCGACTACTTTTATCAGTCCTTCTTCCCATGCACTCTTGAGCCACTCGTCTTCACTGGTTTTCAGATATTGCCCCAGTGCTCTGTTCTCAATGTTGACGCAGTCCTCTATGCTTAGTAGTCCTCTCCCTCCTTCCTTTCGTGTTATGTATAGTCTGTCCGTATTTGCTCTTGGGTGTAGTGCTTTGTGTTTCCTAGTTTTCTAGTCTATGTTGCGGAGTTCTGCTTTCGTCCATTCCACTATTCCTGTGCTGTATCTAATCACTAGCACTGCCCATGTATTTATGTCTTTTACCATATTTCCGGCATTGAGTTTTGACTTGAGTATCGCCTTTAGTCTCTGCATATATTCTTTCCTGATCGTGTCCGTCATCTCTTGGTGTTTTATATCCCCCCCGTCCATTATTCCCAGGTATTTGTATCCCATTTCATCTATGTGTTTGATGTTGCTCCCATCTGGTAGCTTTATCCCTTTGTCCTTGGTATTTTGCCCTTTTGTATGTTGACTAAGGCCCAATTTTTCTATTCCAAAAACTCTATGCTGATGTCCTCAGATACTATCCTTACAGTCTGGATTAGGGTATCTATTTCCTTGATGCTCTTACCACACAACTTGATGTCGTCATGAACATCAGATGGTTAATACTGTTGTCTCTTTTCTTGAGTTGGTACCCAACATCCATCTTCTGCAGTACTTTTGTCATAGGAATCATGGCTACTACGAAGAGTAGTGGGGACAGTGAGTCGCCCTGGAAGATCCCTCTCCTGATATTAACTCGCTAGTCTTATTCCAGAACTTGTAAGTATTGTATTCCAGTTGTGCATTGTATTTTTGAGGAAGCTGATGGTGTTTTCCTCTGCCTCATATATGTTTTCAGGCATTCTATTAGCCATGTGTGTGGTATCATGTCGAAAGCTTTCTTATAGTCTATCCATGCCATGCTAAGGTTGGGTTTCCTTCTCTTACTGCTCTTCATTACTATTTTGTCTATCTGGAGCTGGTCTTTTGTGCCCCTACACTTCCTTCTGCAGCCTTTCTGTTGGTGGGGGATGGTATTTGTATCCTCTAGGTGGCTCTATAGCCTTACACTGATGATACCTGTTAGTAACTTCCACATTATTGGTAGGCAGGTGATAGGCCTGTAGTTACTGGCTGTATTTCCCTTACTCTTGTCTTTCTGGACTAAGGATGTTCTTCCTGTGGTCATCCATTTAGGAGCATGGTGATTTGTGATACAATGCTGGAGGTGTTCTGCTATTCTTGGGTGTAGGGCCTTGAAGTTTTTGAGCCAGTATCCATGGACTTCATCGGGACCTGGGGCTTTCCAGTTGGGGATTTTCTTTAGTTGGTGTCTGACTGTGTCTGTCGTGATGTCAGTGAATCTTTGTTTTATTCTCCCTGTTTCTTCTGCCTTGACTTCCTGGAGCCATGTTGCATGTTTGTTGCGTGACACCGGATGTGTTTTCCCAAAGTCTCTTACTTGGTTCGGCTTCAGGAATTTCTTGGTGGTTGTCTTCCCCTCTTAGTTGGCTGTATAGTTTTTTTTCTGATTGGTTCCGAATAGTTTGTTCTGTTGGTATCCCTTATTCCTGTTCATGTACCGTTGGATCTTGATGCGCTTTACATCTTCGTGTTTTACATTCTTCTAATTGTTGTGGTTTTTTTAGTCCTCTCTCCTGTACTTTGCATTTCTCGTTGAGTTCCTACCTTGTTTTCTTGCTTCTTAGCCTTTTTTCTGCCATCTCTTTCAGTTTACTCAAGTCCGAATCTCATCACCATGATTTGCTTTTCCAGGGCGCCTTTTCCAAGGAGAGGTTGCTGTTTTGGTTTCTGTTGGGTTGGTTGTGCTGGTGGTGTTGGTGTTCGTATGCCCATCAGTTCTGCTACTTATCTTGCTCCTGCATATGTCAAGTTTTTTATTTGATCTGTGATATTGGTGGTGTGCATTAGTCTCATTATTTCATTGACCTCACTTGTTTTCTCCCTTAATTTCTTGGTGTTGTAAGCTTTCATGAAGGGGACATCCATTCTCTTCATCCATTGTCTGATCTTTTCTACCCATTCCGTTCCTGTCTGTTATTTCGTTGGTGTTTCTTCGTGAGTCGTTGTTTGATACCTCATCATTCCTGTCGTCTTCTGTGGCATCGTCTCTCAGTTCGTCTTCTTGTAATTCGTTACCGTGTGTCATTTCCCTTTCCAGTTCGTCTCTTTCTGTTGGGGAGAGCCAGTTATTATTATTATTATTATTATTATTATTATTATTATTATTATTATATTATTATTATATTATTATTACCCCATGTGTGATATTGGTCATCGCTGTTATTCTTAATGAACCTCGTTTTGTAACAAATTCTGGTTCGATTCATGGACATGTTAAAATGCTAGAAAATATAAATTCATAATATCTGGTGCTGAACGAAATAACCTTCAGTTCAAAATTAAGAAGAAAAACCATTTTTCAGTTTTCTATACACGTTTTGATTTAGTTTTTATTGCGTTCGTTCGACAATAGTTTTTTCAACCACGATAAGGGCGCATAAGAAAAGTCTGACCCATAAAAATACGACGAACATGGCGAGTTCGTCCATTTTATTAAACTTTCCTCCTCAAAACACGACAACTCTTCGTCCTAAATACATGCAGGATTAATTAGCGACCCTTGAATGTTCATATATACCCGGATGGGAAAATCTATTAAGCATTGAGGGTGTTACAGATTTAAGAGTGGGTATCCATTGTTCACTCGTAAAATGCTGTTTCGAGTTCTTTGCTAAAGCAGAAATTACAAAAGACATTTATAAAGTCGTGAAGCCTGCCTTTTTCGTAGATGGTGATTATCAAGCTTCGAGAAAGTTAAGGCGTTCGCCTTACTAGACTGAAGGTAAAAAGTAGAATTTTGTTCAAAAGAACAGTTCTACCAAAAACTTTGCGCATTATGTGAAATCCTTTTCCCTCGTTTAATGGCTCTTCTCAGGCCCCTAAATGGTCGAGGATCAACATTTCAATGTATAAAGTATCGACTATTGCATTCATGGAATTGGCGTTGAATAATTTTGTTGTATTCAAATATTTCTGCTGAAGTTACAATTATTTTCCCATTTCTGGAGATCATGCTGTTATAGAGTAAAATCGCCATGGAGTGAACCTTTCATAGTGTAATATACAGGCTGTAATAAACAGAAAATACTGTAGACTGAACTCACTAATGTGATGGTAATAATTTGTAATCTCAAGCTATTTTGATTTCTGTTATGGTAATATTCTTACTAATACAGATTCTTGAAAAGTTAGTGTGCTGCCATAACACATCTATTGATTCGTTTCTTTGTAACCAAAGTGTAATTAGTATAGAATGTAAATTTTAGTTAATATTTATAGTAATTACCATAACCGAACATATTCTGTTTTTCCTCACTAAGTCTAATTCCTTCCTTTCAATAACCTCGATCGGTCACCAGACTGTTCATAGATAGTAAAACAAATTATATATGAAAATATATTTGAATTACAACTGCAACATAGCTTCAATAAAGACATTAGAATGAAAAGATTTAATTAAGTATAATAGTTATTTTATGTGCTTATATTTATTTCAAGTGTGGCGAAGCTATTTGGTTTAACATGCCACTAATTATTTAAGCGCATACCAGATGTCTTGTTATTTCGTAGAGATTTGGCTTAAATTATCTCCGAATAGGAAATAGTTTTTGGTTATTGCATTTACACAAAAGAGATTTAATAAATGAACAGTATCTTGAAT
>NC_061107.1:33390546-33400546 GCF_015104395.2 Macrobrachium nipponense | reverse complement strand
CCGGCGTAGGTTAACAGGTCAACCGCTTCCCATGGAAGTTGTTGTGCAAAGTTATCATAAACATAAAATGTTGACAAAGCTTTGAGCTAGATCAGGCTACTGCAGACAGCGCCATAGCGTAATCTAGGTCTGCTTTGGTCACGTAGAACCCTCCTAATGCCATGACCTCAGGTCATGGGTTTATATTTACAGATCTTGTAAATTTGAGCTAGATCAGGCTACTGCAGACAGCGCATAGCGTAATCTAGGTCTGCTTGGTCACGTAGAACCCTCCTAATGCCATGACCTCAGGTCATGGGTTTTATATTTACAGATCTTGTAAATTTAATAGATGTATTTATTACATTAGGCTCGGACTGCTACCTATTCAAGCCTTGAATAACAAAAAAAAAATTACTTTAAACATTGTTCATAGGAGCGTGCTCGTAACATACGTCTAGGTATAACATAATAAGTGATTAAATGCATAAAAAGGTTCTGTTACATACCCTTGTTGACATATTCATAAACAAAGATAAATGCATGGAAAATATAGATCCATGTTTGGTAATAATAATGATTAGGTACCCAAAAATAATAAAAAGGTAAAAATCAAAAGATTAACATGTACGTATACATGATTAATATGATAACAGGTAACCTGATTAAGAATAATGGTTACTAAATAATGATTATAGCATGATCATGGATAATTGTTAAAGAGTACTTGACACTCTTTGTAATAGATAAATATAATTGTACAATGGTATAATAGTATAACTATGGAAATCTGCAGAAAAGCAATATATAGGGCTGATATATTTTATTAGGTGCCCGAAAAATACCTTTAGGAATATATTAATGTATAATATTGGGCTATAATGCTTTATTAGGCGCCCTGGAGATACCTTTAACTGCTTCAAATGCCAAAAGGCGTGAGTCTTTCTTTGTCCTACATTTTTGCCAGCATACGGACCGCTTTTCACACACAACACAATTCCAGACAGTTCCCTAGGCACGAACTGAAGTGGCCAGGTTCAGGCGGCCCTAAACTCGAACGACTTGAGTTTAACGGGTACGTCATCTAGACGGGCCAATACGTTCCCTTGGAGATCTTCTGTTTACGCCTCAGCCTACGCCAAGCAAAGATGTTGACGGCGATAACCAATATGGCCGTCACGCTGAACACGGCTAGCAGCAAGTAGTAGCGAAGATTTTCTCCACCTGCATAAGTCGGTGACGCGTGGGTCATCTCAGCCAGTTGCGTCAAACGATGAGCCACTCGTGCGTTGTATGGGAGAGGTAGTGACGGGATGATTGTGGATGCCCACGTGTAGTTCGCGAAATACGACCTTCTCACGTATTATCGTTTTGACCCCTCTGACGGTGTAGTTTGTAGATGTCCCCGTACAACCATCGGCTGCTACGAAGATAGGGGCATGGGCGGTGGTACCGTCCGGACACACGACGTCGAATCCGGCCTTATCATAACGGATCCAGGAAACCTTATTCATCCTGTAATGGAATTTATTACCGTAAAAGGGATAAAGTTTCCCCAGACAACCTTCGTTTGTATGAGAGAGAAGACCGTTTAGCACTATGCCTAACTCACATGAATCCGTTGATATAGGATAGAATTCAAAAGAGTCAGCTGTACAAATTTTATTATTCATGGCTTCTGAACAGTGAGTGAGTTTTATCTAAGTCTTTAATGACTGTAAATGATTTCTTATCAGAAGAAGAAATCAGTACATGCCCCGTTAAATTGGATATTACTGGATTTGAGTTATTCGGCATGAAAGTAGGAAACGGTGCTATTTTGTATGATTGCCAAGCATCGGAAGAATCAAAAGGAATTGTGATCATAATTCTATAATTTTCAACGCTGACTGATATTAGGCTATAATAGAACTCTACTTTATGGGCATCTAATAAAGGAATATAACCTAGCTTCTCCCGTCCGTTTTCCAAAGTTAACGTCAGATCTTTAATAGGCATGAGGTGAGGAGATAACACACCCTTTGTTGCTACTAACGTAATTGCTTCTTCTACGTAATCTTTTGACTTTTCAATAAAATGTGATATTTTCACACGGATATGATCTGTTTCGAACTATAGTAAGCTAACGTAGCCAGCAAATGTTGAACTTCCATGACCTGATCGATATTATTTGAATGTTCATTAACGATACTCATTATTTGATTGATCGAAGATAACTGGCTGCGAAGTTCAGATAAAGCCAATTCTGTTTTGTGTTGCAAAAACTCAATTCTTTTATTTTGATTATTTATCTTAAGGCGATTTGAGATTCCTAAGCCTAGATTCGCAACTGATCCTAAGATGTTTAGTCCAAGCCAGAATAAGCGGGTGCGGCGTTCAAGAGTATTGTGCCGCACAGACCACATCAGCAGGTCACGAGCGAGTTCTTCTGCCTCGGCGGTTTTATTTTGTATGTCATAAGACAACATTTCCGCGAACGCTTAGTGTTTGAGCTAGCGAAATCTCTGAGTTAGCATGAAAATTACGTTCATGCATTTCCTTAAGGGAAATAGCAAACCTCATCAGGTCCTTCTTTAAGTTAAGGACGTCATCTTCAGGCAAGAAAATCGCATGCATATCTACTTCGATAACCAATATTACTTGACACGATGAATACATCATCTATTCTCTCGATAATCGAGCCATGATTAAATTCTATTTCTTTCGTCCTAGCGCTCTTTCCATACAACAAAGATGTCTGAATACACAATATCACTCCTAACAATAACAGATTCATTTTTGAAACCTGCAATGAGTAAAACATATGTAATAACTCGCGTAAAAGAATAGGTTTACATACAATAGATTAATAGATATATTATATATAAATATTATACAAGTTTCATAAATACAACCATTTTTTCCCTCACTCCTCTACCTTTCTTTAGATTCTGATATGTGCCAATGGGACTATTCTCACATCAGTGGGTTTGGATACATTTTGAACCCTAACTCTATTGGCCGTTAAATTTTCTAAAATGTTAAACGGCCTTCAAACTTAGGTGTCAGTTTATAATTTTTTAAACCTTCACGTACGTATACTTGTATGTATACCTGATCGCCCACGGCATAGTTCTAGTTGGCTTAGCTATTTTATCATGATTTTTTTTTCATTATTATTTGTGCTTCTTCTAGATTCTTACGAATTATATTATATCGACTTATGCTTGCATCCATAACATCCCTTAGAGGATTTGATAAATTAGTTGTAGGCTTTAAGATGTGGAAAGGCGTTCGGGCCGGGTGATACCGTACAGTGCCTCGTGCGGTGTCATTTTAATAGACACATGATACGAGTGATTAAGTGTGCTTAGATCCGCAGGTATGGCAATGTCCCAGTTGGGGTCTGCCCCCCCTAAGGTGACCCTTAAAATGTTTAAAACCTTACGATTTGCCCTTTCCATAGCCCATTAGACTCTGGGTGATAGATCATGGTATTGATTTTCTTTATACAAAGGAATTCGCACAAGGAGTTAAGGAAATGATTATTGAACTCCCCGCCCGAGTCTGAGATAATGATGTGTGGAATTCCATGTTTACAAATGTAGCACTCGTAAAACTTCCTAGCGCACTCGACCGCGGTTTTTGTTTTAAGCGCTATAAGTTCTGTATATCGAGTCAAAGCGTCTATAATTACTAGGAGGTGCTTATTTCCTCTGTCTGACTCGTAAAATCCTGTTAATAAATCTAAATGTACTCTTTCAAAGGGTTGATTTGGCACGGGGTAAGCCCCAGGCTGACAGGTGTCTTCGTGTGACCCTTTGTATTCTTGACAAGTGCGACAATTTGCCATGTGCTTTTTCATATCTGTAAGCATCGTATGCCAATAAAATAAGGATTTGGCTTTCTGTGACATCAAGGTATAACCCGGGTGTCCGTGCAGTGGATTTTCATGCAACCATTTTAAGACAGTGGGTATGAGTGAGATAGGCACCACCACCTGGTTGTTATTCAACTGCGGTGTGTTGCGGGTTTTCCTCGTCACGGATCTACACAGGATATTGTCCTGTATGATATAATTCTGCTGCTTATACTTTAGGTATTCCTTTTCCTTCGGATTTCCGTTTAACGCAATGATGATTTTTTCTATTTGCGGATCTTTTCTTTGTTCCGTCTGTAATAGTTCAGCACTCCAGCCCAGATCTTCCTGTTCAGATATAGTTTTAACAATGGGCGTGGAGGTTGAGATATCTATTAATTTCAGCTAATGGCTCGGTACAAGATGAAGAGGGGTTGCGTGATAATGCGTCAGCAATGATATTTGCTTTCCCAGGTAAATACCCCGATCCTCAGCGGCCAAAGTCCTGAATGATCATGGGCCACCGAGTTCGTTCGGGCTGTGACTAAAGCCTTTAAAGAAGTCGGTTAGGGGCTTATGATCAGTGAGAACCTTGACGGGATAACCGTATATTATGAATTTAAAGTGCACGAGTGAATTAACATTGCAAGCCCTTCCTTGTCTATTAACAATATTTCTTTACCTTTCGGCAAGGTCTCAGTTTACGTGAATAAAAAGCTATAGGGAAAAACTGTTTATCATATTGTTGAAGCAATCACCCCACCTACTCCTAGGTCTGAGGCGTCTGTTGCTATGAAAAATTCCTTACCGAAGTCAGGAAATTTCAAGATAGGAGAACTACACAGTTCATCTTTCAATTTATCGAACGCCTGTTGATGAATTTCAGACCATACGAAATCTACGCCCATTTTTTATAAGATCGGTTAGGGGGGCGGCCATGATTGAGTAGTTGCGTATGAAGCGGCGATAGTAGCCGCTACATCCTAAAAATTGCTGTATTCCCTGACGTTAGTAGGTATCGGAAAGTTACGGATAGCCGACACCTTATCATGGACGACTTTAAAGACCTTCACTAGAAACCACCGTTGAAACCTAGATAGACTAGTTCTGTTTTAAAAAATTCACACTTACTTATCTTTACCCTTAAATTATGCTGCCTTAATCTTTGTAGCACTAACTCCAATTTACGTAAATGTTCTTCTAATGTGTGGGGAAAAGATTACTAGGTCGTCCATGTAGGCATGTAGGATATCTCCTAACAAGTCTCCAAACACGATGTTTATCATACGAGTAAAAGTTATAGGAGCACAACGTAAACCAAAAGGCATACGCAAAAATTCATAATGTCCCCTGGCTGTGCTGAAGGCAGTGTATGGGATACTCTCTTGTTCCAACGGAATCTGATGAAATCCTTTTAGTAAGTCTAGCTTGTGAAATATTTATTCTGACCTAGTAAGGATAGGATATCATCGGTACATGGTACTGGGAATCTGTCAGGGATTGTTTCTTCATTTAAACGACGAAAATCTACGCATATCCGCCAAGTTCGATCTTTTTTCGGTACTACTATTAACGGAAAATTATAAGGGCTGTTTGATTTCCTAATGACTCCTTCTTTTAACATTTTACCTACTTCCTCTGTTATCTCATTCTGAAATTTCATAGGAAGTCGGTACGAAGGTACATAGATTACTTTCGTTTGTTTTCCTTGAGCCTTATTTGATGCTCGATGACATCCGTTTTTCCTAAGGTTCCATCCGTAGTGGAAAAAACATCATGATATTTAGTTAAAAGATTCAAAAATTTCTGCTGAATTTCTTCTTCTTGAATGTCCTTATTGATTTTGTTCTTTATAGATTGCAAAAGGGGTTCATCCGCAACTGATTGAGCGTGATTTATCTCAGCTACGGTAAGAATGCGATGTTTATAAACTTCGGCATCCAAGATATGTTGATTTTTGTGGATTACTAAAGTGGTATTCAAATGATTACAGACTTCGATGTTACATTGTTGTTGTGAGCCGACTGTATAAATGGCTTGTGTGACGGATAATCCGTGATGTTTTCAGAGTTTCGGAAGGATTAATGTTTCAGATCCTGGCAAGGTTCTCTTTACCACGCACTAATATATTGAAGTTACGTTAGGCTCGAGCGTTTGCGTGCAGCTGATATTACGGGTGAGCGAGAGTTCTGTTTGGGTTGCCTGTATTATTTCTTGGTTCATGAGGACAGGTGATTGGTTCCGTAATGTAAGTGACAACTCTGTCTGTCTCTTTATTAATCTAAAACTGATTTTAGGGTATTAGAAGACCTATAGAATTTCCCTTTGATATACACGCCGTGTTTTGCAGGTGCTAAGATAATATTTGAGTGCCCATAGACGGGTATACCGATAATTAACTGCGGGATACATATTAATGTTTTGTACAACGACAAAGGTATCAGCAAACGTGCGCTTACCGACCTTGTACTGTACATGAGTTACGCCCACAACATTTAATTCATTATTCCCTATGCCTGAGAGCCTTATTCCGGACTTTTCTATAGGGAAATTTGAAAAGAGTAAATGATGAGTCCTTAATCCATGATATTACGTGGACTACCAGAATCAAAACAAAGAAACAAAGTGAATGACTTATGGTCCAAATTTACTGCATGTAAGGTTGGTCGCAACTCGTCTTGACTAATAATTGCATGAATTTGTTGCAAATCTACGGGAACCTGCACAGATTTTTTTGATTCGGCCGTGTGTTCATAGGAAAATCAATTGTCTCACAATGATCTGATAAATAATTAAACTGATTATTTGATACAAAAGATGTTGATATTGATGACCCACATCGCCCCTCTCCCCCCTTGGAGTGAACTACGTGGTATTTGTTTTGTTTATCACACCTTGAAAATTCGCTTGCCCTTGCGAGTTCTGGCTAGACGGCCCAGGAACAGAGGTACCTGAAGCACGATTTTGGTTGTTTCTGCTGTTGTGCAGAATTTCCGTTTTGGTTGTTTCTTCTTATAGTACTGAGGGCCCTTCTTTTTATTTGCACTGGCAAACTGGTTGCGTGTTTGTAGCATTCTGCTGTTGATTTCCTCGAGTAGCAACGGTTATATGAATGAGTTTGAACTATTGTGTATTGAACAAAACGCGTCCGACAGTCTGAAATCATATGACCTGGTCGTTTACAGTTATAACAAACCATCCCTGCAACTTGATTATTATTATGTACCACATTTACTTGTTGTGGCTTGTTCTCATTTTTTGCAAAAACTTGAATGAGCGAAGGATCTAGGTCGGTACATTTAGACATGTGTTTTTTGATTTGTTTATACACATCTAATTCCGTACTGTCGGGCTGCAATTTTTTATCAAAACACCGTACTAACGCTTCAGGCAACATTGCAGTGATAGACGTAAGGTAGATCAAACGGATAAAATCTTTCACTTTGATTTTAGCACCCGCAACCCACCCGGAGTTACTTAAACTATCCTGATATTCATTTAGCCGGTCGGCAATAAGCGCCGCCCGCTCAACAACATTAAGCTGAGTCATGGAGGCTTGGTTAAGGATATTTCTCAATGCCAATACTACATCTAAAGTCTCTTCACCCCCATACACGGCACGTAATCTGATTTTAAACTCGTCCCATGTAAGCGCCTCTTGGAAAGAAACCCCCCTTAGATACGCACTTGCGTCTCCTTTTTGCAAAGTCAATGAAGCCGCTGGCCTCCTGTAATTGTACTGCTGGGTCTGTGATGCTTTTTGCATTTAAATGAGCGTCTACAGATGAGATCCATGCCTCAACATTTTGAGGCAGGAACCATTGACCGACCTTGGAAAGGACAATCGCTGACCTCGCGCTAACGAGAGTCACCACATTGGGGATGCCAGCCAGCCGGAGTAGTTGCCATTTCGACTTTCACTTTTTTCTTATCACTTCTATTCCTTGCAATCCTATCAAAATATCTATAAGAGTACACTCGACCACTACGTAAACGCATATGCAATGTACTGTAGAAGTGTGGTATAATAATAGGAAAATCCCCAAAAGATACAAAAATACAGATAATATGATTAAAATATTATACGGAGAATTCCTGCAAGAAACGATTAACAACAGCGAGAAGAGAAAAAAAATTAATCTGCGGGCGAGAACTGTAGTGAAGATTGATTCTGTAATGAAGGAATATTAATGTGGCGAACAACTCACCCCCAGAATACTGGATGATCGACTCTTGATGAACAACACTTCACTGAGGAAAAGACCTGAATAGATAAAAATGGTACTTAGCTCCAGGTTATATTGCGAAGGATTGTTGACATGGGATGACGTCTCAGTTCCTGTCTAAGTCTCGCGTCGGAAGTCGTGATGACGTCACGGTCTTCTCTCAGTGCGACGATGCGTGGAGAAGTCCAAGATTGATGACGTCACAGCCTCCGTCCTTGCAACTACTGACTCTAGCTGTACTCTCTGCGTCCTTGCTCGTGATCGGGTGATGTTTCCTGTGTTTTGTTTTTCTTCTTTCCGTTGATGTTCGATGCTGCTCTCGTCCGTGTAGATTCTCGAAGATAAGTGACAACAGTCGCTCAAACGTCGATGTTAATGCTTGTATTCCTCTCGATGAAGGACATAGCTGCGTCTTCATAAACTGTTGCGTTGATTGAAGATCCCGTTTTCCTCTGTTTAGTTTGATGTTGAAGGTGGAAGTTAGTTCTTGTAGAACCTTCGGTCGGCTGATATGGGTCTTGTTAATTATATTCTTCGTTATACGCTGCCAACCACATGTAAGTCTTATCTCTTGGCGATAGACTTTTTTGTGTTCTCCTTACGACTGTCATTCGTAAGTATTTCTGGTTCCTCTCATCTCACCCTTGGTATTTAGCTTAGTAGAGGTTCGGTTCTTTCTTAACTAAAGGAGATGATTCAAACAGGCAAGTTGAACAAAGATAACAACTTTATTCTGTAACTCCATACTAGGAGATGCAGCTCGTCGGAAGACCGATATGTTTGATGGTTGGCGCGGAACTGCCATTCTAAAGCATCGCGTCGATAGCGGAACATTAGCTATCTCAGCAATTCATATAAAAAAAACATACGTAGTCCGCCGGCTCGGAAGTTACAAGTTGTTTCCGGCGTAGGTTAAACAGGTCAACCGCTTCCCATGGAAGGTTGTTGTGCAAAGTTATCATAAACATAAAATGTTGACAAAGCTTTGAGCTAGATCAGGCTACTGCAGACAGCGCATAGCGTAATCTAGGCCTGCTTTGGTCACGTAGAACCCTCCTAATGCCATGACCTCAGGTCATGGGTTTATATTTACAGATCTTGTAAATTTGAGCTAGATCAGGCTACTGCAGACAGCGCATAGCGTAATCTAGGTCTGCTTTGGTCACGTAGAACCCTCCTAATGCCATGACCTCAGGTCATGGGTTTATATTTACAGATCTTGTAAATTTAATAGATGTATTTATTACATAATGACTCAAGGGTAGTTAAGTAATCACTATGGCTCGTACCACCAATAATGGAGAAATGCTTTTTGTTGACTTCAAATTTACATATAGAGGCATGGTTCTTTATATTAGGAAATTCGGGTTTACTCAGTTTCTGGCCAGTTCTATACTGTATCCCATATGGCTACAATAATCAACTGCAGTAACCTGCGACAAGATCCAACCACATAAATTACCGGGGCATCATCCCGGGCACTTGAATTTATAAATAATGTTGGACCTCGTGAAGGTCTGCAGTTTGTCATTGTAGTTAAAGAATACGCCAATCTTGAGTGGATTGATTGGAATTAATTGAATATTTAGGCATCCAAATTATGTTCAATTATTTGTTTAAGTTTGGTTGCAAAGTTGTTGTCCGAAATAAAACGGGATTGTGGCAACCAAACTTAAACAAATAATTGAACATGAATTTTTAAAAAATTTTAATAATAGCCTTTTTTTTTCTCTTAATATTTTTTTTATGTTTTTCGTAAATTAATGATTTGTATGTTATACTTACAGATTGAAAAATGACATAGAACATGTGCGAAACGTTTCGTTTGAATAAACTATGGCCTTGTTGATGTGTATTATGTGGACCCTGCTGTATGCCTTTTCATATCTTCACCTGGAATCCGTATATATATATATATATATATATATATATATATATATATATATATATATATATA
>NC_061107.1:33378046-33388046 GCF_015104395.2 Macrobrachium nipponense | reverse complement strand
TTAAACGCCTTTTTTTCGGATCACTTCAAATAATGAACAAAACAGTGAATTTTTCAAAGAAAAGCTTTATAAATGCAATTCATACAAAAAAGAAAGATAAAAGTGTACATATTACTAAAGCTGATAAATCGTATAGTCTTGTAATGAGGAATAGAAAGAATTACTTCGAAAAGATTGAAAATCTAATATCTGACTCTAGCACCCATAAAAAACTAAATAGGTCATAAGAAGTTTCAATGCAAAAATCAAAGTTTTTTGCATCTACAACAGAGAAAATGATAACGATTGGCCATCCCTACCTTATATGTTTGGCTTAATCAAAACTCATTAGACCCTACCTTATATGTTTGGCTTAATCAAACTCATTAGAGAGATTTCCTATACGTCAAATTACCCCTTCAACCGGTTGTATTTGTTATGAATTGTCTAAATATTAAGTGAATTACTATCACTCATCTTAGCCACTGTTTCAATCTCCCATTTACAAAATTCCGTTGATTTCTGGTCTTGACTGTCCGTATTGAGTTATCAAATACAGATGAACTTTGATGTGATATCTTTATTCACTTAAGTACCTATTGATGATTTACTATTATATCTATCACAACATTGAGATTTGTATCATTTAGGATTACCTACTAATGTCATTATCAAATTTATGATGGAGTATAAACATTATTCACCAAGAAAAAGCTCCCAAAATTAATACTATGTTATAAATCATGTATGACGTGTCATATTTGTCTTTTCCGATATAACAATCTGTCAATCGTATAAGAAAAGGTCCCCTCGAGAAAGTTGAAGGAAACTTCAGTCCCCCATAAGACTTAGTTAATTTTGAGAGCAGTTAGAAGATTCTTCCCCGTTAAAATTTCTACAACATTTTCGGTGAATATCGCTGTGATTCTTTAGCACAAAGAGAAAGGGGATTCAATGGTACGTTTAACCCCAGTCCGATAAGATAAAAATAATTGGATAAAAAGAAGAGAAAATAATAATACAAAGGAGAGGGTGAATGACAAAGAGGGAGACTGCAAAGCGACGGATTCTCTCAAAATACCTTTACCATGAACGCACAGATCTATCCTTGTAAGTCAAATGGTTTTTGGTTTGAAGATTTCCTTTGAGAATTAGATGACATCAAGGCTTCAGTAATTGAGGAAATTTCAAACAATGATTGAAGCACTAATAATAGACGAGACAAGAAGAATGCTTCCCATTACCATTCCCAATATACATAATATTATTATAATAACAATAATATTGCGGAAACAGACCTTCTTTCAAACATGTTTTACTGAAAATAATGGCAGAATTTACAGAATTGATTTTATACAAAATACTCCCAGTTCCTCTAATGACTTGTTTTTCTGGTACACTGGTATTCCTAAGCAGCTGTCCGATGTTCATCATGCTTTAGGGCATCAACTGAATTTCGGGCTGGCGTCATCAAAGGCGGCGGGAATCAGGGACGGGCTGAAGGTTGGCATCAGGTATTCAGGTGTTCTCGACCTACGAGATACACCTGATGCCGACCCTCAGCCTGTCCCTGATTCCCGGCCGCCTTTGATGACACCAGCCCGAAATTCAGTTGATGACCTACAGCATGATGAACATCGGACAGATGCTTCGGAATACCCATGCACTAGAAAAACATATCATCAGAAAAACTTAGAGTATTTTGTTTACAATCAATTCTGTAAATTCTGCCTTTTTTATTTTTTTTTTTTTTTCTAATAATAATAATAATAATAATAATAATAATAATAATAATAATAATAATAATAATAATAATAATGGCCATAGAGTTTACAGTATTTGTTTTCTAAAGATCCTTGTTTACTGGTCATTTAATTTTTTTTTCTATCAGAAGGTCATTTACAACTAAAACTTTCATAATTAATAATTGAATTATTAATTAAGGCACATAGGTAATTATGGCGGTGCATTTAATTCTGGTCCCAGTAGAGGTCCTTGTCCATGGTTTTTAGGAGCAATCTACGAACTTTATAGAACTTATTGGTCAATCCCTAGCACGTCTTCTGTGATGCTTCTGTCAATGACAGTCAAGTATGGATCCTTGATGAAAGTGGGCATAGTTTCTTTCATCGTCTGGCAATTGTCACTCCGATGACCTTACAATGATCTCTAGGAGTTTGCGATTGTTGTTCAAAAAGAGTGGGTTGGTCTTTATGCTCGTATAGTAAATTGTAAGGATTACTTGATAGTAATCGTTATGAATCTATTCGTCGCCTTTTCATCTTCCAACCACCTCTGGTACATATAGTTTCTGTAGTAGGACTTGATAGCTGCTTACTGGTGAATCTCTTGGCGAGGTTGCAAGTAACGGCCCGGTTATCGAAGCTGAAGATGGGCCCCAAATTTCCAGACTTTTTGGGTTTTTTACTGGCAACATAACATGGGGTGAAGTTACCTATGGATAAACCATTTATGTGTATAAGTGAAACAATTTATAAAAATAAATGACCTTCTATTCAGATAGTGCTTTCAAAGCAAAATGTTAAGTAAAAGGAAAAGGAAGCTATACATAAATAACATCAATCAGGCCAAAGAGCTATTAATAGCACATTACGTATCATATTGTCGAGTTTTTTTATGAAAATTGCTTTGCCATTACGATGAAAATATTAATTCGTAATTAACATGGAGTTTCATGCATTTGAAAAAATTAAGGTAACTGACTTATTCGGTATCCTAACATTTATTTTTATTTATTATTTTTTTTTATTTTTTGTTTTTATATATCTATTTTATTTATCTTACTTGTTTTTGTTAGATAATACGACAAAAGTAGTGTATAAGCTATATGAATAAGTGGACCTAACCAGGTGTTAAGCAAACACTTCGTTAATTCTCGAAAATCTTTTTCTTAGCAGTAATACTTCACTAATATCGATTTTTTAAAATCTTTATCAGTAATCTAAATCTTCATAAACTATGGCTTCTCAATTGCAATTTGGGCGAATCAGATAGGAATTGTTGGTCTGCAGAATACAATGGCATCTAAATACAGCTGTCGTTGTTACTGGGCAAATATCTGACGTCATGACATCATTTCGTTGCCCAAACTAATCAAACTGTATTATTTACAGACATGCTACCCAGCCATTTCACGATTCTCGGTCGGATGATGTAATTTCTGGATGTCATGCAAAACACCCCAGGGATTTTTTCTACTATTTTATATCGTTTTATATAATTCTTTTAGACTGAAATTTTATTACTTATTAATATTTTTGGTGGGGTGGGGGATGTCTATCGCAGTCCTCCACTTCGACTGGGTGGTATTTATAGTATGGGGTCCCGGCTTGTAACCTGCCTCCCTTGAAGTTCATCACTTTTTCTTACTATGTGTGCTGTTGCTAGGAGCACACTCTTCTTCACGAGTCCTGGAGCTACTTCAGCCTCTAGTTTTTCCAGATTCCTTTTTCAGGGATCTAGGTATCGTGCCTAGTGTTCCAAGGATTATGGTTACAATTTCCACTGGCATATCCCATAGCCTTCTTAGCCTTGATACTTATCCATTTCTCCCTTTCTTTCTCTTTAACTCTGGTGTCTCATAGTATTGCAACATCAGTGAGTGATTCCATAGTCCCAGAGGATCTTTGCCTGATCGTTTTCTATCACTTATTACAGCAAGGTAGCTGGTGTTTCTTGCACAGGCTCCAGTGGAGGGCTTTTGCCACTGAAATATGCCTCTTTTTGTAATGGTTCCGTGCAAGTGCCAGACATTCGCTTGTTATGTGGTTTATGGTCTCGTTTTTCAAATTGTACTTCCTGCATATGGGTGAGATGTTATTTCCATCTATCGTTCTTTGAACATATCTGGTTCTTAGGGCCTGATCTTGTGCCGCTGTTATCATTCTTTCTGTTTCTTTCTTGAGCTCTAACCTCTGTAGCTATTGCCATGTTTCATTACTGGCCCTTTAGTCTGTCTCGTGTTTCTCCGTGCATTGGTTTGTTAAGCCATTCCTCTGTTCTGTTTGCATTCTCCTGTCTCTTTATATTTCTTGGTCTTCGTTTACTTTTTTCAGTCCTTCCCATGCACTCTTGAGCCACTCATCTTCACTGGTTTTCAGATATTATCCCAGTGCTCGTTCTCGATGTTGACGGAGTCCCTTATGCTTAATAGTGATCTCCCTCCTTCCTTTCGTGTTATGTATAGTCGGTCCGTATTTGCTCTTGGGTGTAGTGCTTATGTATTGTCATATGCTTCCTAGTTTTCTGGTCTATGCTGTGGAGTTCTCCATTCGTCCATTTCACTACTCCTGTGCAGTATCTGATTACTGATTACTGGTACCAGCCCAGTGTTTATGACTTTTATCATATTTTCAAAGTTGAGTTTTGACTTGAGGAACACCTTAAGTCTCTGCATATATTCTTTCCTGGTCGTGTCCTTTATCTCTTGGTGTTTTATATCATCTCCTTACATTTTTCCCCAGGTATTTGTATCCTGTCTCATCTATGTGTTTGATGTTGTTCCCATCTGGTAGCCTTTATCCCTTCAGTCCTTGTTACTTTGCCCTTTTGTATATTGACCAAGGGACATTTTTCTATTCCATACTCCATCTTGATGTCCTGATTACTGGAACTGCCCAAGTGTTTATGGCTTTTATCATATTTCCGGCGTTGAATTTTGACTTGAGTATCGCCTTGATTCTCTGCATATATTCTGCTCCGTCTACTGTGTTAGCTGTTTTCCTCGTGCCCTGTAGTTCGTTATTTTTTTATGTCCTTAAATATATATATATATATATATATATATATATATATATATATATATATATATATATATATATATATATATTTATATATATACATATATACATATATATATATATATATATATATATATATATATAATATATATATATATATATATATATATATATAATATGACGTAAAAAAATTAACATTGTTATATGTCAGTCGAAAATTCTGTGTATTTGCAGTTGCTCTTATTTTAGTGTTCTTAAATTCATTGTTACGATTATTCAGATTAAACAAAACGATCACAAAAAGCAATTGACTTACAAAGTAAGCCTCCAGAATACGAAATGTCACTAAACAAAAGACAGGGAACACAAAGACAAGGCTAAAAATAGTGCATCAAAAACGTATACATTTACATACAGATGCATATATACAAGTGTATGCATACGTAAACACACACACACACACACACACACACACACACACACATATATATATATATATATATATATATATATATATATATATATATATATATATATATATATATATATGGGTGTGTGTGTGTTTGTGCGTGTGTATGTGTGTGTGTTTTTACGTATGCATACACTTGTATATGTGCATCTGTATGTATGTATACGTTTTTTGATGCACTATTTTTAGTCTTGTCTTTGTGTTCCCTGTCTTTTGTTTAGTGACATTCCGTATTCTGAAGGCTTACTTTGTAAGTCAATGGCTCTTTAGTATGGCTTTTTGTGACCATTTGTTCAATCTGAATGATCATACAATGAATTTAAGAACGCTAAAATAAGAGCCACTGCACAATACTCAGAATTTTCGACTGACATACAACATGTTAATTCATTTTTTACGTCATATTGATATCAAAACTTGAATCCCGTTACTGTAAGTTTTGTGCATTGTGTTCACTACTGAATATGAAAACTATTGACGGTGTCGTTTTAGTTGAGAAAGGACTTGAATGGGTGACCTACCCCAAATATTCTTAGAAAATTTCTCCCATATACCATATGGTTCAGTGAGGACAAATTATGGTTGGAGTTTATATATATACATATATATATATATATATATATATATATATATATATATATATATATATATATATATATATATATATATATATATATATTATCGATTAAGTAACCTGACGATATTGTGGATATTTGCTGTCTTATAAATATTTCAGTGTGATAGCTTCGTCGATGCTTGTGTTAATAACATATATGATGGAGAGGAGGATTAGGGAATTACCTGTGTGTATGTCTGTATGTGCACAATTTCATCTACTTACGTGAGATTGAGTTATACACTCTGGCCTCCCACGGTTTATTATCATAGACTAATTAATGACACTGTTTTGCCCGTTTAAAAGATATAATGGTAAGATGGAAATTATTAGTATATAATACTAAAAATGTGAAATCTTTTTATAAAGTATTCCATTTGTATCGTGAAATAATATCGAAATTTGTCAATGGCTTTATTTTTTTTACCAAAATACTCTTTGTAAATGTTTTTAAAATTAAGGTGTTTTCATTATTATAACTAAGGTTTAATGTTGCTTTATAACAGCATTATATGATAATTATCATATTTATGTATAAAGAGATTGATTTTACCTTGTTAAGAAAAGATAATACAAAAATGATAATAAAAACAGGTAATGATAATTTCAGATAATTAACTTACAATGGGAATTAGGTATACTCGCTATCTTTAACATCATATATTTCAGATATAACAATCTACGTTAGTCGTTAAATCTTATAGTTTAAGCTCCATAATCTATTTGATGATTAATTAATATTTGACGATCACTTTATTAATGATGCGAATATCATTAAGATACCGAGAGTCTTCGTGATAATGTGCAACAGTTTTGAGAGCAAAATGTTTACATTTATGAATAGGAAAGGGAATAAGACGTTCAAATACACTTCTGTTACTAAACATAATTTTACGGCCTCGAATAAATGATAATTTTTACATGGCGCCAGCTCCAGTTGCATAATAGAATATTTATTTGTCGTTCTCCGTACCATCAGAAAGTATGCATGTTGAATATTTTATTGATTAGTATTCGAATTGTCCTATTCGTAGATACAATCAAAATCGTTACTAGCATCTATTGAATCTTTCATATCAGTAGCAATATTTTGCCATCAATATTCATTACTCGCTTTGGCAATGGTCATATCTCACTGGATATAAATATTTCTACATGTTTGGTATAATGGTTTAAAATTGAGTAACAGACTGAAATGGTTTTAAGGAATGGAAACAAATTTCATCCTCTCTCTCTCTGTATGTGTGTGTGTGTGTGTGAAACATAAACACACATACGCATATACACGCACACGCATGCATACATTTTCTCTTTTCAGTTTTAGAATCCAGAAAAATCTATAAAATAATTTACGACACAGAATATTTCTACAAGGTCCATTCTTCATATTAGCAAACACTTAATAAAATCTTGTTGACAAAGCATCTGCTTGTTTTATTCAATGTTATAAAACAACAATTTAAAGCTACTTTGTTTGTCGCGGAAGTGAATTTTTTCACAAGATAAAGATTTGAAATGAAGACGCACTAAAGCTCAACATAGCACAACTGGTTGTGTTTAGTAAGAAGTTACCTTTTCTACACTAAAAGGAATTAGGGAATAGTATACATCAGCCTAAAAGAGGACAAGTTTTTATATAAGGTCCACATGAAATTACTGTAATATTACTGCTATATAAAAAGAAAAAAAATAAACATAATCAAATTGAGTCGACCTAACATCCTAGCGTAGACTGTCATTCGATAGCAAGGTAACATGAATTTAAGACATGACTGGCGACGACTGCTGATGGGATTCAAGCGGTTGGTACCTCGTTTAATTATCCTACTATCAAGGTCTATCTTCACAGGCATGGATGATGTGAGGGCTACATTGATGTGATCTCGAGTACCCTTCGAGTCTGAAGATGTGGCCCTTTGCAGGTCGTCAATGTTCCGAGGCCTTTTTTGTTCTGATACAAATGGCAAGCTTGATTATCTCCTCACGTCAGATAATCACAACAGAAGGCAGAAATCACTCTCATTAAACTTGTTTTATATGAAAAATAGAAACACAAACAGAGAGAGAGAGAGAGAGAGAGACATTATTTTCTGTTCTACTATTCATCTCATAGTTGTGTGACTTTCCCCTCTGGATTTCAGAGATTATCTATTTTCACTTCCATGGGGAAAAGCGTGTACACGATTACATTACATATATTTATTTTTTTTACATATACTTGGGTTTATTTTCCACAAATGTCTTTGAATCTAGTAATCTAATGTTTTTTTTTAATCCATAAAGAAATATTATCATCGTGTTCATCTTGAAAATTCAGTACGATAGCAAGAGATAAACAAGTATATGTTGCGGCGATGATTAATGTTTCCATATAATCAATCGGTCAGTTGTTACAACTCAGGAGGCTTCATTGCACTCCCGACGCCATACTTCTGTTGTGTATTGCATCGCGAAACAAGGACATGTATAATGTAATGCAGACCACTTCCTTTCCTTTATTTGGCTTCATAGTCAGTACCTCATTTACTTTTTATTCTTTAATTTTTTTTTTTTCATCATAAATTGTTCTTATTGTTCTGCTTTTAATATAAAAAAGACACAAGCCAAGATTCATTACTCACATACACACACATACTCATATATATATATATATATGTGTGTGTGTGTGTGTGTGTTTGTGTGTATATAACATGGGGGAAGGACCCCCAGTATTCATAAGGTAAGCGTGGACACGAAACGGAAGGCAGACCCCATTACTCCATTACACACACAACCTATCTCTCTCTCTCTCTCTCTCTCTCTCTCCAAGGAATCCAGTAATCCCCTCTCTCTCTCTCTCTCTCTCTCTCTCTATCTCTCTCTCTCTCCACCTCTTTCTCTCCATTCTAACACGGTAATGAAAATGAGAGAGTTGCATCATAACACTAACGTTTATTAACAAGAATAAATAAATCAATTAACCAAGTAATCCAGTCTTACAGACTAACTCAAAAACAGTACATTGTCAAGTCACCCAAAAGTCCACACCCTCCGGGAACTCTTTTGTCCCCCGGTATTCCAGATCCGTCTGTTTCAAAGATACAGAACACATCCCGGTAAGTACACACACAAGTTTAAAGACAAAGTTAATAAAATGGAACATCTTACAAGATATCAAAACAAGCCATCCTTTGGCTAAAGTAATTCAACACTTACCCAGACAGCCGGACACTAAACACTATGTCACAAAAAACTCCCCCGGCGAATGCCACGGCATCTTTGCCAGTGACTCGAAGCCCTCTGTCAAAATCCCTCCCATAGGCTTGGGTATGAACCTATTTAACCCAAAGAGGCACACGCATGTACGAACACACAGTTCGCTAGCACCTCGCAGTTCTAGCTGCATCTAGTTTCACAAAGGCACTTTGAGAAGAGTTCATAAACTGTCGTACATTGACTTCCTGAACTAAGCACTTTTATCTCACGCCATCCCCTAGAATCTCATTGATCAGCTACTCTCAGGTCGTCACTCCTGCACTATTCTCCACATTCCATAGGTCACAGAGAATGCACGAACAATATATTATTAATCAAAATCCCTAGGCCTTACATATATATACATATATATATATATATATATATATATATATATATATATATATATATATATATATATATATATATATATATATATATATATGACTGGTAAAAATGTTCTGTAACAACAGAATTCCATCTAATAAAAGGAGCCCATAAAAACACCAAAATATAGAGAGAAAAGTACTATATTTCAGACACTGCTGTCTCCCTCTTCAGGTAGATGAATGAGTAAAGTTTACAGAAAAAGGTGGTATTTATACCAAGAGATCCATCCACAGGTAAGCCAATTTAGGTCACCCCCGCTGATAATCTTCCTTTAATCTTCTTAAGTGTTGGTTGAATGAAAACCTTGTCGATCGTATCTGAAATCCATGCTACTTTTGAGATGTTCATTACCTGCCTCTCTTTTATTAAGGTCGATTCCAAGGAGACTCTTGTACCGGCAGTTGCTGCTATAAATTACACGTGACAAATTCCGTTTATTCTATGGTTATGTTCATTTATATGGTTGAAAATAGCCGAGTTCTTTTGTCCATACCTAAACTGACCGTTTGTGTGTTGTATTAATCTCTGGGAAGTGATTTACCTGTAAATTCG
>NC_061107.1:33360546-33373046 GCF_015104395.2 Macrobrachium nipponense | reverse complement strand
AACGTCCAACCTTTAAATAATGAAGTTAGAATGAACGCCACTTTTATGATGCAAAGTTGCCGAGGGCATGAGAGCTCACAGTCCCGTGTTGCGATTGGGAGGGAAAAATGTTGGCACAGTAGCACCTCAGTTTGTCTGATAAGGTATTACAGTCTGACTTGAATATTCTCGGGATCTCTTACGGCTAACAGCAATGCCACAAGGTTCCTAACTTAAACTAATATTTACTTTACACTTTCCATTTCATTTAAGAGATCTATTAAAAAATACATTACATCTATAATGGACGGATAAGAACAAAATAATGAAAATAATCAGTATAGGTAACTGATAAGTAGTATGGGCGTCCCCTTAGTTAAACATTCGGCTGAAGTGCTACTGTGTTAATTTTGTAATGAGTCCTCGTAACGTCTGCCTTGGCATTTTCATCAACATTTTCTAAATGTAACTTATTTTTCAGAATATTATTATAGTTACATATTAACCCTACATATCTAACCGACACTACTTTCCTTTCTATTTTACTATTGGTATTATTTCGATGTCTTGTCTTACCAATAACTGAAAATCGTATAACACTGATACTTTAAGCTCCTGTATCTCAATCCTTTCCTTTCACATTGACCCTGGTGCTTTTCTGACTAACCAAAAATCTTATCTTTCGCTCCTAATTCTTATTACTTTTTTATCCTGACCGCTTAGTTTTCAACTTGTTTTTTTTAATAAATATTTCTAGGAGTATGTATTTCTAGGAGTTTATGCATCTTGTTGAGACAGAAAAAAAAACTGTTTCCTAACTGAAAACATCTTTTCCACTACAACTAAGATCAAGTAGGAAAGGCTTTTTTCTAAACAAATCCTGTTAATAAAAGAAATACTAATGAGTCAAAAACATTGGCATTTAAGTGTTTTAAAGGATAACTCGTGATCTATTAATTGTATATTTTGTTCAGAAAGACATGCTGGTAAACAACCAAAACCAGAGGAAAGTGGGGAGAAAAGGAGGACGATGTCTCCAATCCTCCGACAAAAATGCTTCAACAAATGGGAAAGAACATAAGCTGATTAAATGATTAAAGAAGGACAGGCTAGAGAGAGAGAGAGAGAGAGAGAGAGAGAGAGAGAGAGAGAGAGAGAAAGAGGTAAGCAGCGTTTCGGAAAGCCAGTATGTATTTAATTACGTAATTACATCGTATTTACAGACTTACTGGGAAAACTTTATTTTCATTAAGTTCAAGGAATTAAATAACTTTCTGCTACTCTACTTTATCGACAAATTTGATTTATTACATTTGCTTTTGCTCATTTAAACCAACTTTCGGGTAAATGTAGCCAAAAGTAGCGTTAATTAGATAATAAATTATAAATCTTAAATGACATATCTAATGAGAAAACATAACGAATTAAAATCTTATCCTTAGGTTTATTTATTAATGACTGAGAAAGTTCAAAATTTCCTGTAACAACTAATCTTTTAAATATAAAATTATTTCTCATAAATAATGTGTACCTTCAGAAAAATAAAAAGGTAAACACTAATAAAATAATTCAACAACAAATTACAAAATTCCAATGAAATTTAGTACTTACAACGATCAAATTTCTTCTTCTAGTGCCAATAAGAAGGTAAGCGATCAAGAATGGTAAATCTAACATAGATTTATCTGCAATCTTATAGAGTACGAAATAAATTTTTTTCTTAGTGTTTAATAAATGTTCATGAAGCCATACTTGAAGACCATTAAGCAAGGAAAATTTTATAAGGGTAAATTTAACTATTACATACCAGTGGCCATCGACGCTCTCTTTCCCATGTCGGAATGTTACTTTTGTCGTATGATATACACACTTTCAACTTTAACCTTTGCTATCTTCCTACACAGTGCCGAGACCAGGCAACTGAAATCAAATGGGAAATAATGGATTGTGATCAAGACTGCTTAGGAATTTTGTCTCTTGACTAACAACTGAAAAAGGGAAGAACTGAGATCATCCTAAAAACAGTCGTTTCCTGTTCCCTTTGTTTGCAGGATTAAATTAAACTCTCTACTGTTCTTACAGTTCCTAGCATTTCATTTCAGAGGCTTAAAGAAAAAATGTTAGCGTAAATATCATAAATTCGGATCAAGTAAATTAACGTCAGAAGCATACAGCAATATAATATTTACATTTTGACTACTGAAATAGATTTTAAAAAATTAATGCCGGTAAGTGTGGATTTACGCCCAATAATATACAACTGCCGATTTCCTGAAAAAAAAGAATGTTATAGAACAATATAATCTAATTTAGTATACAAAGTTATACCGAATGGTTCTGTGAAATAGATTTAAACGTCATAGTTGTATTATATCAGTTCTAAGCTTTTAGTGTGATTATAAGCTTCAAATAGAGATAGGAGCAAAACCTTTATAAAATCAAATATTTAAATAAAACTGACGACCCAGTATTTAAAAATGATATAAATTATTTGATACCTTCACGGATTAGGAAAAGGTTAGTGCGTTTGACAAAATTACTGAGTATCTTTTTTTTTTTATCTGGAAATGAAGTCTTGTCTTTGTTTTGAGAAGAATTCATAACATGTTGATGAATTTATTTACGAGACCCAAAAATGACTGTTAATTATAGAAATCTAAATATCAACATATGACGTTGAGAATTAAAAATATTTACATTCTAATAAGAGCACCGTGACTCGAAGTAAGACTTTACCTTAATTAAATGGTTTTCAAGCTCCAGTGCATCAACTGAGGAAATTACTATAAATACGAATGAGTACTTCGAATATTTTCAGCTTCAAATTAAACGTTTTAGAGTCTGTATATAGGAGGGTGCTTCTATGAAGTGCCCATCAATTGCTCACAAAATAAAATAGTTATAACTCAAACAGACAGACGAGTGACCCTATTTGGACACAATATTGTACAATTCAAAACGTTTATCCCACAATTTTTTTCGTGGGATTTACTGCCAAATAAGCACTTTATGCCCAAATGTTATATTGTATCTGTTTCCTCTATAATGTAAAGTTCTTCAGCCTCCTGACTTCTAAAAAAAGTCAACCATTAGTTCAATGGCATGCTTGGGAAAGTAGCATTGTTTCTCTCCACAGCCGAAGAGGCTGTTAATATTCTTAATAGTTTTTCGACGATAGTGCACTTTTTAATTAATGACCTAACCGCATAGAATCTCATAAAAATTAGCTGAATAAGATTTGCATTTATAATTATACAAAGTTATTTTTTATTGTTAGAAATTTCACAAAAGATTGCTAATAATAAACGTCTTTTTTAGTAGCCAGAGTAAACCTATTAAAACCTCCGAATTATGGAAGTGTTTATCTCGTTGAAAATACTATATGGGTATAATTGTAGCCAAATATAGTAGACTTATTAATATGTGAATTTATTCTCTCTTAATGTTTATTGCAAATTGGCTTCTCATCGAATGCAAGTATAGTTTGAAGATGTTTTTGGAAACGTGTTTGGTTAATTATATCAGTCTTAGGAATTAGGTAGCCCTTTGTGCTTTTCTTGGTCTATCTTTAATTAATGAGCCAGACTTATTTCCTAAATTGCTGGCAGTGACATTGTTGCTATTACAGTTTGTTTTAAATCGATTTTAATTGCTGAGTTAAACAAGTTTGATAGATGAGGATTCGTCATGTCAGAATCCCCCATATTACACAATCTTCCTATTTCATCATCATTTGAATCATCATCAACGTTTCGACGTCAAATTTTCTCGAGTAGGGTAAGATGTAAAAGCATTTCTCTTCGTTAACGTCAGCTGCTGCTGTTTTATTCCTTCCCTCATCACGGTAGCCGGTCAGGATGCTTACATGGGAAGTTCAATTCTAGTAATAACACTAACACTTTCTGTCTGGCAGTGAACCTATGGCTTCTGGTCTTCTTATTGTAATGATGTTGCTGACGTCCTTGTGCAGCTTATTGACCCTAGAGCTATTCGGCAAGTTTCTTCCAGGTAAACCCTCAGCCCCATGACAAACTGAACACTTCATCCTCTCAGCCTCCAGTCCACAATTCCTTAAGAATCAGCATTGGTCCCCTCAAAATCCTTCCTCACAATAGTTCAGTCGTCTTGGTATGCAAACAAGTCAGTTGGTAGATACCAGTCATATTCCTTCGACCACTCCTAGCACCTTTTCAGCATAGATTTCAGCATATCGCTGATCTTTTCACACAAGCTGTTGTATCTCAGGTTATACGGACTGCATATAACTGCTTACATTCTACCAGTACCAGATGACTCGCCTCCCCTATCACCTCAGAAGCAAATTGGGTTCGTTGATTATTGAGCATTTCTGAGGAGAATCCTACTATGCTGAAAATATTTAAGTAAAGCCTCTGCTACCACCTTGATTTCAATTTTCTCTGGGCATCTTGTAGAAAAGTCTTCCACTGTCAGGAGGTACTTGTTGGCCTTCTCAAGCATTGGCAATGTAGTCCACTCAGCTCTACAACTACTTTCTTGTAGGACTCTTCCATCAACGGCATATTTCCAGGCAGTATTTGGCTAGTATGGCCCTCCGGTATAGATTTCTGCCACAACGACCTCTTGCTAATGAAAGCTGCGGTCTTGTTAGCCCTACGATGATCATGGATGATAGACTCATGGACTAGCTTCATCTTTTTGACCAGATAAATCTCATGTGCTACACTTTTCCATCCAACATTCCCTGGAGAACACAATGTAAATAGCCACTGATAGCCTTTAACTGAGAAGTTTCTTCACTCACTGTTTGGCTAAACTTGAATATGTCCGTTATGCATCTTTTAGCTGCTTTGTGTCTCTTGATACTCCACTAAAACTCTTCATCCGTGAAAGCATTGATAAATTTTGGTCATATTATTTTATGCCGTCTGGAAACAATGAATTTTTTAGTCATTTCTAATTACCTGACCTTAGCAGATCTTTGAGATTATTGCTCAACAGTTGACCCAATGAATAGATAAAGGTATGGACTGTAGAATAGGATGAATTACGGATTGTACTAACAGTTTTCAGATAAAGAGCGAGTGACATTAAAACAAGGAAGGACAGAATGTGACTAGGAGAGTGATAACATATTATTGAGACGTAATACGGAAAATGTTTCACTAGCTATCTATGAGACACTGTTCAGGTATTACATATAGAGATAAAGATCACGCAGGTTCCAGATCTTCAAGGTGATAGAGCTCTCTCTCTCTCTCTCTCTCTCTCTCTCTCTCTCTCTCTCTCTCTCTAAGCACGAAGTCGATTATTACGATTCTGATACGCACGCGAAATCATAAACTGCTCGGAGCTACAGAAGAAGCTGCCTAATTACCATAGTTAGTTTGTTTAATTTTATCTTCCATTAATTTTCTCCACTTATGGACTTCCTGTGATTAATTACGTGCTATCTACGCCCACAAACAATACGTGCAAATAAGCATTTACCACTGAATGTCCATAAGTACTTATAATGAGGTCCTTTAAACTGAGAACAAATTTAGACAGTTAGTAAAACTCCCTAAAGGCGATAACTCGCGAAGCTTCAATTTAAACCATTAAAGGGTTAACTAGAAGGTACCTCTGAACTCTCTGCTACATAAAGGTTATAATACGACAAACAATACAATGTGAAATTATTCTCTACAGCAGAGGTGATAAGATATAGTTTAACTAATCCTAGTATTAAAAAAAATAAAACTATCTTATTTGGTGCAGAAATCCTCAAATTTCATAAATTTGTGATGCGACAATTTAAACATCTTTTAAATGTGAATTTATGATACCTTAAAAATAAATCCTATATGGGATGAAACTTCGAGATAAAGGCATCTTTCGAAAGTTTTTCTTTATCTTCAGTACTTTTGAAGATAATACCATTTGAAGAGCGTTGGGGCTTAATGGAATAATTAAAACATCATTTAAATGCCAATTTATTACATTTTATAAATAAATCTTATATGGAATGAAATTTAACGATATCTGAAGAAAGATTATTTCTTTTATCTTCAATGCTTTTCGAGATATTAGCATTTGAATAGCTCGCTATATCTATGTCCTATTTTCGTTTTTTCACTCATTTTTGGAACATGTTTGTAAATTTCATGTTAACTAATACAAAATATATTGTTTTTCAATTAAAATTTTGCTTTGACAAGGCACCGTGCCTAAATCCTTACTCTATTTTTTCGGGCTGTTACTAAGTCTTATATGCCTCTTTGTTCTTCAAAATGTATTGTTTTCTGACTGAATCATCTGTTGACCACGTGTGTGTGGTAACCTTAAATCTCTAATCTTGCCCACAGGTGTTTTTTTTTTTCGCTTCTGTAGAGTGAATTGGACCTTATGCTAATCTTGTAATATTCCAAGCATAAGTTAATTAATGTTTACAAGTTATGTTCTGATATATAAATGCATACATACATAATAAATATATGTTAGAATATAACTTGTAAACAGTAATTAACTATATGTCTTGGAATATGTGGGTGGGAGATAGACTGGTTTGATGTGTAAGTGAAGCGAGCGAGTGGCAAGTTGTATGGCTGTTTGATATTTTCACTTAAGTTATATATATATATATATATACATATATATATATATATATATATATATATATATATATAATATATATATATATATATATGTATATATATATATATATATATATATATATATATATATATATATATATATATATATATATATATGATAAGAGGTCTAATCCGGGCGTCAGAATTTCTTCGTTTAGTTCCTCATTCGACCGTATCCTGAAAGTGTGAAGAAATCGAAAAGTTAAGAGGCGTTGTGTTTATTAAAATCAGAGAGGCACACGAACAAGACACGTACCTATTTATATATATATATATATATATATATATATATATATATATATATATATATATATACATATATATATATATATACATAAATATATACATACATATATATATATATATATATATATATATATATATATATATATATTATTTATTTATTTATTTATTTATTTATAATATACATAATATATATATATATATATATATATATATATATATATATATATATATATATATATATATATGTGTGTGTGTGTGTGTGTGTGTGTGTGTGTAGTGTGTGTGTGTGTGAAAGTACATGTTTATAATGCTAATCAGTACCGACGGAAATTATTTATTCACTGAACTGCAATATCCTCAAAAATAATTTTATGCGCTCATGTATGGTCCCGAGAGAGAGAGGAGAGAGAGAGAGAGAGAGCGAGAGAGAGAGAGAGAGAGTAAGGCTTCTTGAAAATGCGGGCAATATGTTGCAGGAAAAGCGGTGGTTGGTGCCCCTTTGTTGCAAAGGATGTTCATGTAAGAAGCTTTAAGGTTCAATGAACCCCGTCTTTGATCTGCGGCTCTGCATTTCGGAAGTGTCTTAAGCGCAACAATGCTGCTCTACAATGTATTTCTCTAGAGTTTCCGTACTTTGATTTTAAAGAGAATTTTGTGAGCATTGTTTGGAAACTCTCACGTATTGCTTGAAAATAGTGATATTTCTCATTCTCTGGTGCAATAGTAATCGCAGAATATTATTACCTTTGCCAAAGTAACAAATTATTAATTAATTAATGTGCATTGTGATTAAAATAGTATACATCTAGCAAAGTAAGTGCAGGATTAATAGGTACATTGTATGACAGACAAAAACACTGATTCCTCAAATAAGTTGTGACTGGAATTTTTATACACCTTTCACTGGCTACTTCACTTATCTCTATATTGCAGGCATACTTGCTCTTCGTGAATATCGACTTTTTTTCCAGCATCTAAATCATGCACTCTTTCTAACTCTTTCGAGGTCTTTTCTCTTCTTTCTCTTGTTTGTTTTGAGAAATAAAATCGTTGACCAAAATTTTGCTGTGCATTCTTTCCACACTACCGAACCATCTCACAATATGTTGGTACATAATTCCTTTATGCTGACTTTTTTCTATGTATCTCCACAATTTGTCCCATTGTCAGTTCGCAGTTTATGTGGATTGTGCTCTCAATTCATCTCATGAATTTCAGCAATTTATTTTCATAAAGTGTTCTTGTTTTCACGTCTTCTGTAACATCTCAAAACACTTCAGGACATTTTTCTCTCTATCGATGTCATCTTTAATACCGTAATCATGACAATTCAGCTTTAGCTCAAAAATTATACCGTAGGTTAGACCTCATTCCAAGACATTTCAATGAGGAATAAGTAACCTTCAAAAGGAATACTTAGTTGTTCACGGTTTATTCATATGACAATGCTATTTTCCAGTTAGGCAGTTTCGTGTGCGTTTTTTATGAAATGCTTTTCCTCATCATTTCTCTAATGGAAGTAAATATAATGACCGTGGCAAAGGGTTACCAAATATAAAATGATATATATAGTAGACTAATTATAAAACCTTTGATAACCGCATAAGAGGACGCACATCTCTACCAAAGGGCCATTTGAACATAAACAACTGATTACACAAGAAAAAAAAAAATTCCGTCTTTTCACGATATTGGCTAGTCAGTGAAATTCATGGTTAAAAAAAATTTCTAATTGGAAAGAGTATCTGTTTGATAAAAATAAGTAAGAATATAAACGGTCAGGTAACCAGAATACATTCATCGGTTGCTATTTTGCATTAATCGTTTATTTTAATCTTCTTGGGGGTTTTAGAAAAACATTCATACTTTTTCTCTCTATCTCTCTCTCGGTAAACTTTGCGCATCCGCTTCGACTTACCTACATCATTACTTCAATGTTTGTTCTCATTTAAAGGAACAAAATCCTCTATAACACGCAACTGCCTTTTTCATAGGCCTCCCGAAAAAAAAAGCCACGATTACCCAAAAATATTCCCAGAGCTGATGTATTGGAACCATAGATGAAGCCAGTTTTTGAGCGATGTCCGCAGGCAGAGATGACAGTGAGGCAACTGGTATTTCACATATGTATTTCCTTGCCAACACCATCGCATATGAGTTCGATAACTCCATGATGAAAGGTCTCTGACTGGCGCATCCAATAATCCGGGGGGGAAACGGAGATGCTGATTAACTTTGTCTGCGTATTGGATGGGATGACTTCAGTTTGATCTTGTTAATTCTGGGGGATTCCGGAATAAATGTAAGTTATTAATTTTATTTTGATTTTCGCAGATAGTTTTGCAAAAAACAGCCTTTTCATATCTGCCTATTAATCTTTCATTCTAGCCCTAGTTCGTAAAAGGGCTGCTTTCAGTCAAAAATATACCTATACAAGAAAACTTGCAGGGTTCATAGTAATATGCACTTAGAAATTTATAGAAATGTAATTACCAAAACAATTACCATTGTTAATCGATTTCGTTTGTAAAGATAATACTTAGAAAAATAATAACTTAAAGCCCCTGAACCACATAATTTCACTTGAAGCAAAAAGGGTAATTATCTTGCTCCAGAATGGTTTCTTTTAGATGAAATTTAATTACTTTCAAATATTATGCAAATACAACCAGCGAACGCTTGGCGGCTGTAAAAATACTTTAGTGCCAAACCTATTTATTGTATGATTAAATTAATTATTTCGAATGAATATTATTGCAACAACAACAAAAAATTGTGACAAATTTATGCCACAAGAGTCATCTTCACTTGACGTTAATATCGTCAGTCCTATTTTCTTTGCTATAATTATAGCGCTGCACTGTTTCCCATTTCATTATTTTTTTCAAAATCATGTAAATCTTGTGTATTTTCTGTAGTTTCTAAGGAAATCAGGTTGTTGGAATAAGGATAGAAAGAGATTAAATCGTAGTTATCTGGAAAGGGTTAAAGTGCTTTCCTTCGTACGTTTTCAAAAATATTTCTATAATAACGCGTGAAGTTAAAAAAACTGCTTATGATGGTAAGCGTATTGTCTTCTTCTACTAAAACTACATAGGATATAGTTAATTTAAAATTAAAAACGACTAGGATGCTATTGTATTGTTCTTGATAAACAACAGCGTTAGAAGCAAAAGTCAGCCTGTTTTATTCATATTGCAAAGGTTATGTGATTAATGTTTTAAATTTATAGTCCCAACAACAGCTTTTTATTCTCGATGAGCGCTTCAATCTGAAACCACAGTGCTATGCAAATGGTTGCAATCATAAAAGAATACATTAAAGTCATTTTCAGCTCAAAATTTTTGCTTTGGAATATTCAGTACCAAAATCCCTGAATACAAGTGGAAATGGTGTAACCACACACATTCCATGTATGGAAAATTATTATTGTGTGAATGATAATTAGTGTCATTTAAACTATCGTTGGATCATTAATAAGAATATATCTTTACTTGAAATGTTCTCGTTATACGATAGAAAATTCAGCTGGTATTAAAAAAAAAATTTCTAAGTTCCAGAAACCTTTTCAGGGCAGGTGAAAGGTTAAGGCAAACACGATTTCACATTCATTTCGTTAGAGCAGTTCAACAGAGGACTATTCGATTTCTAATAGCATTTTTCTTAAACGTGCTGGAGTTACAACTTCATGTATCTTGAGTAATCCTCTGTTACATGGAGATATTGGATTTATATATATATATTTTTTTTTCTCAGATAAACCTGTAATCCTTTCGTGTTGGTTCTATCTTGAAAAGTAATAAGCATATATAAACACTCCAAACAAACATATTATATCTTCGTTGTCATATCATGTTAAAACTCTAACAAATGTCGAAAATTTCAAACAGTATCTCAAAATAAAGATAAGGCTGATATTTCACCGAATGCTTAGGGTTCAAATTTATATATCCAAGGTTACATCAGCTTATGAACGAAGGAAGATTGGTCGTCTCCTGTTTTGAATTTCAGGGAGGAAAACTAGAGGCAGTGGCTTTGAATTATCGTCATTTATTAGTAAGTGACACGTACGGAATTCCTCAACGGTTTACGAAAGTTATGTCGACGTAGAATTCTGTTTTTCTGATATTCATGTTTACCCCATTGTGACAAACTATGAAATGACTGTAAATGGAATTGTCTTCCTTGATAACAATTCTTCTTAAATAATTAATGATATCCGTGTTATATTTATTTTGTGGCCATAGTTATGAAGTGCTAAAGAAACCAGTAATAAGTGGAGACAGTTATTAACTCTACAGTCATTAGTTTTATTATAACACCAATGTACATGATTATTTATGCACAACAATTCGAAATAAAAACGTGTCTTATTACGTATTTTACTATGTCAATCCTTGTTGATCCAATTCACTGCTATCAACAAGTGGATTAAATTTGTTTTTTTCATTAAGGAGAAAGTTATAAAATGTTTTCTATTTTGCAGATGACACTTATTATATTTCTGGCTCCATGTGTACCCTAATGCTTATGCAATTAATGATAAAATTGAATAAAGGTTTTCAAATTAGTTATTGTTGTGCTGCTGAAACATCATCTGGTGCCGTTATGACTGGTGTTTCAGTTTATATCCATATATAATAAGTAACGAAATATCTTTACGGCACACACACATACATGAGTATATATATATATATATATATATATTATATATATCTATATTATATATATATATAGATATATATATATATATATATATATATATATATATATATATATATATATATATATATATATATATATATATGTATATATATATACATATATATATATATATATATATATATATATATATATATATATAAACACATCGAAATTCAATGATCCAGTAAACCTTTGGACATGACCTTTCTAATGCCTACATTTCTTTAATACTTCACATTGCATTATTTACATGTGACGAGCTTCATTTCTACCCTAACAAACTCCACTTTTTTAGTCAATTATTCTTATTATTGTATTTTAACAACATCTAAAGTAGTGACAAACACACAAACATACATACATACACACACACACACACACACACACACACACACACACACATATATATATATATATATATATATATATATATATATATATATATATATATATATATATATATATATATATGAAATGTGTGTGTGTGTTTGTGTGAATACACGTGCATGGTTACAGTACAGACTAACACAAGATGTAGTTCTCACCTAGAGTTGAGGTTCTTCATTAATAAACGTAATTAATTAATTCCTCAGCAAAAGTTATAATTGAGTATAGGTAAGGTTTCATCGTCCTAAAACTTGGGGTCACAAATAGAGCTACACATATATAGGCATATCTATACTACCCTTAAAGAGAACAATACCTGAGCGATGATAGCGGTCAAAAAGGTGTGAAATATTTTCTAAAGGCAGGAATTACATAACGAAGGAGCTAGTGAGGTAATATGAATGGAGCCAAATCATAGCAACATTTTAAACGTCAGTCTAAGAAAACCTTAAGAAAAAGGGATATCCTTTTAATATTCCCTTTCAAGCTATCAGGGGAGTGAGTGGTCTTCTTCTCTATGTCATTTGACGGATAATGGTTAGTTTGCACCGCAGGATATGGGCCTTTATT